>NC_141154.1:11651858-11821722 GCF_053477565.2 Lygodium microphyllum
GTTTGATTGCTCATTTTTCAGAAGGGGATCCCCATTGGCCCTTCTTGTGCATGTTAACTGTCAGACGAATAAGGTGGAAAATTTGGAAAAGCTAAAGCAGAAGACAAAGGCCAAGGAAAAGTGAAACAGAAGACGAAGGCGCGCTAAGAAAAATCTAGAAACACGAGAAGCATAGAAAATTCCTAAATAAGGAAAAAAGACTCGTAAGGAAAAGTGCAAGTCAATACTTTTGTAAAAGAGAGCAAGCGTATCGTGATTTAATTAAAGCACGCCGGGCTCTCACCCGTGCAATTTGTAAAGGTAGATGGGCAGTAGGAAGGAAGCTAGGAAGATAGGAGGACAATGGAAAAAAGGGCCTAGGCCATGACCGGCCATGTAAAAAAGGGGATAAGAGGATGACCGCCCAAAAGGGATTTAGGGTTTTGTATATAAAGTTGAAAAGTGAATGAGAAGCTCATTCTTGTGTGTGGCAAAAAGTGACTCTCCTTCTCTTTCTTCTTTTTCTTGTTCTTGCTTGCTTGAGCTTGTGCTTGAGAGAGGGAGTGTGAGAGTGTGAGGGAGCGAGTGTGTGAGGGTGAGGGACCGTGGGGTGGAGAAGCTCTCCATCTTCTCCTCTCTTCTTCTCTTCTCTTTCTCTCGCTCGCGGTGATGGAGCTTGGAGCATGGAGCTTGAGGATGGAGCTTTCTTGGAGCTTGCACTTGGATCATGGAGCTACCGGAGTGCATGGAGAGAGGAGGTAACTCGAACGGCATGGAGGTAAGCTCACTACACCCATAGATATGGATGGCGTGTCGGCTATGTGAGAGGTATCCATTAGTGCTCGGCTTGGAACTCTTGAAACAATAAGCGGTCCGTGGGTCTTGGCGGTTGAGTGAAGGCTCCCACATTTTAGTTTCATTGCCGGGACCAATGGATTCAAGCCTTGAGCGCTTGCACGCTTCGAATCGAGCATGGAAGTAAGGGTTTTCCCCAAACCGGTGCTTGAGATAGGTAGGAAGGGAGGGGGTTGAAGATGGTATTCGACCTCTTTGGCAAGTAGGTTTTTGCTTTTTTTGAGATTTATGTTGTGAGATGGAGTAGTGTAGGTATTTACTTTGTGATTTGGATGCATTAGAGTAGGAGAAAACAAAGAAAAACAAAGAAAATAAGCACTAGGGTTTACTGTTGCAAAACAGGGAAAAAATCGTGCAAAAATGGTAAAAAGCTCGCTTGTGATGCCTAAAGTTGCCAAGTGAGTAATAGGGGGCATCAATACCATACATGGGAAGGGGTATAAGGGCCAAAAGTGGTAAGAAAGGCCACATTGTACACTGCAAGGTTTCAGGAGAGCAGGAGAGAAGAGGAAAGCTTCGTGAGTGGATTCACTTCGATCTTGTCATCCAGGAGATATTTACCCAACCTAGGTAATTCTACACCTTTCCCTACATGAGTAGGATGGATCTGGAGTTGCTTGACTAGGGGGAAGGCCTCCAACACCCGGCACGGCAAATTTTATGAACCTCGACGAAAAAATGCACCATGCCCGGTGTGTTCGAGTGACGGCGATTCTGGGCTGAGTCCTAGAATCGGCCCTCGTATCGCTCGGTCATTCGACTCTCGACCACTCGGCCCTCTTGACCACTCAACTCGGCCCACTCGGCCACTTGGTCCTCAAACCATTCGGCCACTACCACTCGAACGCCCACGCTTGGCCGTCCGAATCGAGCACTTGAACTACCTTAGATTTTGGCCTCGGCCCACTCGGCTTCCTGACTCAGCCTTGGCCCACTCGGCCCTTGTACATCCGATTTTGGACTCGCCGAATTTGGCATTCAGACAATTACATATGGCCCCTTCTACTCGGCCTTCGGACGTGTCGAATCGAGCACTCGGACCCTGCAATTCGGATCAACTGGGTCGAGTAAAAATTTTGATCAAATTCTTAGAAACTTGACCTAACCCAGCTAGAACTTAGCAATGCAAACTATCAAAGGCCCTTAGGATGCACAGAACTTGATTCTGGCACACAGAATAGGCAAAATTGTAGGGCGCAGCCGCTTAGCAGTTAGAAGTAGGCAGTTGCGAGACCCAGGGACTTAGACACAAACCGCTGAGTGGTAAAGCCTGATTAGACCCAAAAAACGAACGAGGCAACAAATTAGAAAAACTCTGAACCTCGAAATTGACCCCACAGGCTACATAGAGCTAAAGGCGCATCACAGATCCATCATTGGGCTGAAACTTAGAGCAAGTAGTTCAAGATTTGGCTGAATGGTCCTCCAAACTACACATGGTGTTTATCATAACGGCCCTGCGGGCCGGGGAGGGGACTTCCCCCGGACCCTCGCAGAGGGGGATCTGCCCTCTCCGCACTTTCCCCAAGTAGGTTGGAGAGAAGGCGCGCGTTGACACGTCCTCCAAATTCGACCCTAGCGTAGTAATGGCTCTACATGAACATGGATTCTCACTGATGAAAGAGCAACCAAAAGCCCATGCCCGGACCGATAGAAACAGAGACTCTAGAACCTTAATAGGCCAATCTAGCCAACAAGGGCAAAAAGGCCACACTGCATTCGGACTGCATCTAGTCAAGGCGGAAGGCAACAACATCAAGCTACAATGGCAAAAATGAATAGATATGACAGTCTTGACAATGGATGCTCCTTGATTAGCACTGCACGGACGGGCCAAGACACCAGTGGAGAATGCGCATTTGGTCGTGCAGTTGGGGACTCAAGGGCATTTGTCAAAAAGCTTAAATTCACAAGCCAAGACCCGGAAGATGAAGACATAGTACCACTTGCTTATCTTAGGGTCAAACTCATCGCGAAAAGAGAGTATACTATCGACACTCTGATTGATGAAGGAGCAGATTTTAATGTCTTGACCTATGAGGACCCTATTAGGCCAACCAGAGCTGACACTGACCAATGCAACTCTTAGCCCTTATGGGGAACCTCCATGAGCACTCATAGGGAAGTGCAATCTCCTTGCAACAATTGAAACTGAAAGCTTGCCCATCCTATTTCATGTTCCTCCAAATAGTGCTAAATATTGTAAGGAAACCCTCCTAGGGAGACCCTTCAAAAGGGCGACCAAATGTGAGGCTGACTACATAGCTCAGAGGATACACCTAACACTACCGCGGGTGAGGATAGTCACAACCTTTAGCAAGGGTGACCTCATTGAGCCTCGGGGGAAAGGCAAGGAAGGCGCTGATGTACCAGCCAAGCCTAGTAATGAGAGCAAGGAATTGTGGGAGGAGTTGATGCAAGTGTAGGTTGAATGGAGAGAACCAGTGAGTGAGGCCATACTTGAAGCAAAAAGGTCAGGAGGCAAGGCAAAGGATAGAATTGGGACTTACAAATATCGTAGAAGACCAGGAAAGAAGCCCAAGCCTTATAGACGAAGGCATCGATGGAGAGCTAGCATGATGCCTCGATGGATTTCCAAGGCGTTGCTTCGTGCCCAAGGGTATTATGCAGGCAACCGATGGTTTTGGGTACCAAAACCCCCTGCTAAACCACCTCTGTCAGAAGCCCAAACTATGTCAAAAGCAAAGAGACGTAGGAGGAAACCTAAATGCAAATCCAAGTCTCGAACCAAAAATATTGGAGCGATTGAGCCCCTCACGATGGAAATCAGGAAACCGAACAGGACCTATCAAAAATTATATCCTCAGCCTATTGTGCTTAGCAAGTCGATATCGGAGGTAACTATCAAGCGTGCACTAGGTCCACTAGTGGCAAAGGAGCCTTTGACTTCCCAAGAGGATAATGAGCACCACAAGCATAACATTGCTCATGGCAAGGCTAACTGCTCAACAAAGCAAATAGCACAATTGTCTAATAGCCTCAAGCAAGTCATTCAGCCAGTGCCAAGTCCACCTAAGAGTCCTAGATCTCCTGCATCCTCTTGTTCCAAACGGACATAGGAAGCACAACAGTGGTTGTCAATGGCGGCTGCTCACTCCTAATCTTTATCTTCATCAAAGCTTCCAAATATCCAAGAGGGGGAATATGACACTAGCCATAGCTCTCGGCCCAAGGATAGGCCTGTGCAACCCAATGCGACCAGATCAACTCATGATCGATCTACACAGGTGAATGCTCAAAGGGCGACAAAGGGACGCGACCACTTCCAATTGCCCTAAGGACTGGACACCGCAATCCACCAATAGTAGCAAGTCCACTGAACTAGCTGCTAGCACTTCAAATCAAGGATCACAGCAGTCACAGCCCTTGGCTGCGACAATGCCCCTCGCGGAGCATGTCCTTAGTAGTTTACCTGTGGAGGAGGTTCCGCAACCAGTATCCTTGACAACTCCAGCCTCTCCAAAGCACCTAAAGCCTAGGCTTGAGGAGAAACCTCTCAAAGGTGTGGCCAAGGAGATGGCGCATCAAACCACTCAACCTAGCAAGGCTACTGTCACAATAGGGTGACAAGCCACATCCAAGGAGAACCATGACACAATAACGAAGCCTCAGGAGAAACATGGAAACCCCAAGAGCGTCAGACATCCTAGCATTGACCGATCCTGCTCATCTAGGCTTGAGCCGCTAGCTACGTTAAAGCCCAGGCAAACTCCTAGAACCTTGCATGAGATAGCGACCGAGCAAGCCCTCGTTGAACATAGAAGTGTCACCGAATGCTTAACTGAGTTGGATGCCAAGCTCAAGGTGTTCGCACATGTCTATGTCTTGGCAGACATGCGCAGCATTCCCTAAAGAGCAGCTCGGAGAATACTTGCCATTTCCCTTATCTTGGGAAGAGCAAGAACATCTTGACGAGCACTATAGCAGGCTCCTGCATGAACACATGCTACTCATCTCGGGCGAGGAAGTCGACGAACTGCGCTTAACTGTCACATTCAATGATGCTCTCTACCAACCAAATCTCTTGGAGATAGAGCAACTAAAGCAACTATCAGAGGGCCGAAGTCAACTTGAATAGCGTTGGTGTGAAAGCCGCATTGCAATGGCCAAACTAGGAGCTCAGATCATGACAGTCTCTGAGGGGGAGCGATTGGCCAAATGGCGGTCTCAAAGAGACCCAACCTATGTGGCACCAACCTCCCTTCAAGTGCTGACTGCCATTCAGGGTACGGATTTGGCTGAACCTAGCCAAGAAAACTCTCTGTTTGATAAGGTTCTCACTGGGGAGGAGTTACATGTTGCCAATAGACTCTGGCAAGGTTCCATGCTACTTGATGTGGCAAAATATCTATCGGTATTGAGAAAGCTGCCACGAATACTAGATGTGCATGCCACGCTTTAGTACAATCCCGAGTTCTACAATTGGTTTCTATCCTCGTAAAGTGACATTGATTCGTAAATTTATATACATATAAACAATGATTTTTGTGTCACCCTGTATAGACACTACCAACACACACAAGCAATAATAGTCAAGCGTGCAGATAGAAGAGTTGGGGCCAATAGGCTAGACTCGTCCGATCCCCCTCTTGTATGATCATTTCCACCTCTGGGTGAAGGGCCTGCACCCCGCAGTGCCACCTTGGAAAGCCCTAACCAACATCTCTAATGACATAAGCAGGGAACAGTCCCTCTCTATACACCTTTCCCTTTTCGATTGATCCTTCCGAGGATGAGCCCTGCCCAACCACATGACCACCAACCAACGTAACTCGGCGTGAGCCAAGATCTACTAATGACGAGTGGCTAAGTCAACATAATCACGGGGGCCATTCCGTTACAACAAGCATAGCATGTTCCACCCCTCCTCTTCTAGTCATATGCGTTTGATAACCCACACTGAAATCCCTCCTATGCGAACAATCTTATTCCATATCAAGGCCTAACCATTGGGTTGCATCTTGCAGGCCCCCCACAAGGAGAACATGGAGAACCACAGGCAGCTAGCGTGCAGAGACGCTCTTCTCGGACGACAGGAACATGCAGGATGCACCCGTCCGTCGGAGCGCTACATGCCCACTCTCAAAAGATATGCAAAGAAGCGCGGACCTAAGAGGCACTACCCCGGATGAAGGCCAAAAAATCCTCGAACCAGGAAAGTCGAAGCCCAATGAAGCGCACAAGAAGTGGCAACACCAGTTGCACAAACCCCCAACGTACACTCAAGCACAAGATGTTGAATGGAAAAAAAGGAGGCTTGGGATAGGGAAGAGTTCAATGAATTATTTAAAGGCATTCTGGAAACAGTGGCGGCCCGGGACTATACCATTCATGTCCCGACCGATATGTGCCCTGCCCGACCTCAAGGGAGTCCCACACCAGCACCAGCCCAGTCGCCTAACCAATCGGACTCGCCCTGCCTAGTACAAATCGACTAAGCCCCTACGATGTACAAGTAGCTTGACAAGTTATCAGGACATAACTTTTTGTCTTTTAATGGGTAAAAGGGCAACTCCCCACTTGTACAACTTCTTCTTCCTACCGCTAATGTATGACACGTCTTTGACAAACAATCGCATGGGCATTGCAATTAACATCATAGCATTTCGAAAAGTCATGTCTTAAAATAACTGCATCTGTTGAATTACTTAACGAAATCAAGCATGTGCTCTCACAAAGTGACAAGTGGATGCAGCGTAACACAGGTCTTCGTGCAAACGTGTTCAACGGCTGGGTCACCACAAAACCAGCAACCATGCATGAACCACAACAAAGCCATGCTGCTGAATGCGAACAATCACCCTTGCAAGTGCCCACATTGCACGAACCAATGCATCGTCATGGGCTACACTCTCTTCTTGGGCCAAGCTCTACAGTGAGCTCACGATGGGTATCGCTGCAGTCGCACCGATATCGCAACAATGGCTCCCCTAACAACGAGGCTAGGGAAAATTCATCACGATCATATCCATTTCCCGAGCCTCCAAGGCTTGACATGTCCCGACCCATTGAAAGGCTCATAGCCTCCGCATATTGCAATGGTTGTACTGTGGCAAAAAAAAAAAACAAGAAACGAGAAGAAAACAAAAGAAGAAAAAATAAAAAAACACCCATGATCACATCACCGCACCTAGGGATCCTCAAATTAGGTGTGTCTAGTGACCTTGGTCGGCTGGCTCCATCCCTAGTCCCCTAGCCCCCTAGCATCACCCACAATAGTTCAGGGCACATCAAGGGCAGGACAACCCTAGGGAGCTTGTCTCGCCTGGGGTTAGACCTGTCACCCTGAACCATTCCCACAATTCCCTCTTACACTCTGCCTTAATACCATTGCAATCAATTGTGGTAAGCACCGCACGATTGGCCATGAAAAGTACACTGTCCTCATCAAGCAAGTCCAATAGCTTCCAGCTACCGAAAGTACTGTATTCAATTATGCTACATTGTGCAGTCACAATGCAAAGGATGTCTCATATACCTTCACCTGTACTTCTTCTCAACATGGACAACTTTGCTTCATCCACACATTGTTATGAGAAACTAGCTCATGGTCTTCTAACTATGTACTATCTAAGTATACATGAGGAATCACATAATATCTATATCGAAGTATATACATGGCATACATAGGTAGCTTACATGTAGCTACACTCCATAGCAGAATGGGATAGCTGAACAAAAGAATAGGGTATTGATGGAAGCTTCTTGGACAATGATGACTGAGAAGAGTATGCCGCTCTATTATTGGACTGAGGCTATTATGACAGCCATGTATATCTTGAACATGACTCCCACTGCAGGTTTTCATGAGATGACACCATTTGAGAAGCTTTATGACTACATGCCTGATGTCAGTCACATGAAAGTATTTGGTTGTCTTGCTTATGTGCACATACTTGATGAGAAAATAAAAAATTTGGATCCAAAAGTATTTGGTTGTCTTGCTCATGTGCACATACTTGATGAGAAAATCAAAAAGTTTGATCCGAAAAGGCATACAAATGTTATGATCCCTCTATTCGGGATACATTAGTGAGTAGAGGTGTCATATTTGATGAGATGGCCTCTTGGTATGCATCACTGGCTACAGTGCCATTGGATATGCCTTCTACACATGTTTCTACAGTTGATTCATAGTAGAGTATTGTAGTGACAAGCCCTAGTGGTACGACGGTATCTCCATGGATAGGGAGATTGAGAAGTTCTGGCTCACCGTCCACTGACACCACTATGTCAGTGAGGGGGAGATATGATGTGGTGGACATTAAAGGAAAAGAAAAAGTCATTGATGATATAGCTAGCAGGATATGACACCTAGCAGGATGACTTCAGGTTATGACTCAGGACAATCTAGACAATGAGCTTGGTATTCTGACAGTGTATACACCTGGTACTAGGCAGGACATGTACATTCTGCCTCATGAGAGAGGGGAATCGAGTAGTGCACCACAACTTAGATGATTGCAAAGAGTCAAGTGCCCTGTAGATAGACTGACTTAAAGTGGTTACTCTGCAAAGCATTTTTCTTATATGACAAAGGTGACAGAGGCCATCGAGCCTGCTACATTTGCTGAAGTAGTGATGGATAAAAATTGGTGCACAACTATGGATGAGGAGATAGATGCTTTGGCTGAAAATAGTAATTGGGATCTTGTGCCACTGGCAGAAGGAAAGAAGATCATTGACTGCAAATGGTTCTAAAAAATTAAATGTAAGTCGGATGGCATTGTAGAGAGGTATAAAGCCAGGCTGGTTGCTAAAGGATATGCTCAACAGTATGGGCTAGACTATGAGAAAACATTCAGTCATGTTGCCAAGATGGCAACCATACGAACAATGATCTCATTGGCTGCTGCTAAAGGCTAGAAATTGTAGTAGATGGACGTGAAAAATGCTTTCCTCAATGGTGACTTGGAAGAGGTTGCTTATATGGATCAGCATGAAGGGTATATACACCCTGATTTTCAGCATTATGTATGCAAATTGAAAAAAGCATTATATGGGTTGAGGCAGGCTCCGAGAGCCTGGCATGCAAGGATCAATAGTTACTTGCAGAGTTTGGGATCTACTATTGGTAGGGCTAATCATAGTTTGTTTACAAAAAAGACAGTTTGGTAGTGCTGGTTATCTATGTCGATGATTTGATAATCACAGGTGATGATGACTTTGGGATACATCATATTATGCAAATGCTGAAATTTGAATTTGACATGAAAGACTTAGGTGAAATAAAGTATTTCTTGGGTATTGAGGTGATCAAAGTTGAAAATGGTTTATGGCTAATGCATCACTGACAACATTGTGATAGAGATAGGTGCTAGCCCAAAAGTAATGTCAAATCAACCCACTAAGCATCAACTACATATAGAAAGCATGACAAGAGCATGTATATGTCACCAAGTACCACAGTCTCACTATAAGACCCTCAAGCTCAACTACATAACAAAATGCTCAATGTAACATCCAAGTGTTAAATAGCGGTTCCCATTGGAATAAAAGTTGAATGCCAGATAAGCAACAAATCTCAAAACATCATGTGGAAGGCGTCCATACATCCAAGATCTAAGTAGCATATATATGGGAGCATCCGACCCAAGTAGCTCCATAGCATTCGAATACATTGGCATAACATCCCTAGATGACCCGACATCAAATAGACATGTTGAGAAGCATAAGTGACTTCTAGACAGTGAATGAAGTGATGTCTTGAAATATATGACAACAAATTGTCACAAACTATGAATCAATGGCTAATCCCAAGATCTCTGATTGATGCCCAATGCTGAATAAAAGCACCAAGAGGTGTTGCCAATGATCACTAGGGATGAGAAGAGTGCAAGGATCCCGTTAGAGGTGGAGGAGTGACCAAGCACAGCAGGGATGTAGGTTGCCTAAATAGTCACAATCACTTGGGTTGCTATTGAAGAGTTGCCTCAAGTGCTAGCCTCAGTGGGCCTTATGGAAATGCTCCATGGCCTCTAGCAAAGCACCTTGGATCAGACCTCAGGAAGGGGGAAAGAAGATTGAGCTCAATGCATAAAATCAGGTTAAATAATCCATAGTTGCCATTGAAATAGTGAGCTGAAGCTTTTCTCTACAAGTTGAAGCAATGTCAGGTTGCACTCCTCACAATGCTAGAGAAATGGCTCTGATACTAACTGAAGGGAGTAAGCCCTGAAGTGGAAGTAAGAGCTATGGTGGAAGGAGCAAGAGCAAGAGAGAGAGACACAATATGTGGGAACTCCAATAGTTATAATGTGTGACTAGACTTCCTTTTATTCAAATGTCATTGAAAGAATAAAGAATGAGGTGATAGAGATGGTCACCTACCATCTTTAGTGTACATATGTGTTGATGTTATCAGTGTAATGAATACATGGGGGGCTAGGCATAGGTGCCTTTACCCCCAACAAAGATAATGTCTAGGAAGTTAATTTGGATGCTAAATCAAAGTCTAAACCTATCAAAATGAGTATTTTTATTGACTAATATTGCAAGGAATAGCTAGTTCAGTTATGTAAGGAATTCCAAGATATTGTTGCATAGGAATACACTGATATGAAAGGTTTTGACCCACATGTGTGTCAACATAGAACAATTTGAAGGCTCATGCTAAACCCATAATGCAGAAGAGATATCACGTGAATCCAAACTATGCTAAATAGGTTAAGGAAGAGATCGACAAATTTCTCAAAGTTGGATCTACTAAGCTTGTGAATGAGGTTACTTGACTCCCATCTATTGTAGTAGTGTCAAAAAGAATGGGAAAATAAAGGTCTATGTTAATTATAGAAAATTGAATGCAATAACTATCACTCATCTATTTCCTTTACCATTTATGGATCCTTTGCTAGATGATGTAGCTCGACATGAGATCTATATGTTTTGGATGGTTTTTTAGGCTACGACCAAATTAGTATGCATCCTGATAACATGGAAAAAATGGCTTTTATAACTAAATAGGGAGCATTTGTGAGTATTGTTATGAGCTTTGGATTAAAGAATGGACCACTAGAGTTCCATGGGGTAGCATATAAAACTTTTGATCCATACCTCACTACCTTTATGAGAGACTTCATCAATGATTTTTGTGTTTTTGGTAAGCAAATAGATTGCTTACAACGTCTAGGGCTTTGTTTTGAAAGATTCCCTAAATTTGGAATGTATTGTAACCCATTCAAATATTGGGATACAGGGTAGTGACTGTGTCTGCCCGTAAGGACCAGATTGTACATAGTGTATATACCTATCTGAAATCATTATTGAGTTACACTCTTTAGTACCACAAATCGTGTGTCTCTATCTCTTCTCTCTCTCAACCTACATCTCTACACAGAAGCTCTATTGTAGCTAACTCAACAAAGTGGTATTAGAGCTTGGTTTAGGCAATTAGAAGCTTGGCATTTCTTTAGGTGCAGGAGCTTGAATTTAAAGAAGAGTTCATTGTGAAGAGTCTGCAGGTAGGGCATCAAGGTTTGAAGCTTCTTCTTGAAGTATTAAGCTTCCCTCTTCATTTGAGCTTGTTGGCAACTATCATTGGCCACTTGGGGACCCTCCCCATCATCTCCAACACTTGGACTAGCATTCCAATCTCTTCGAGGCTGAAGGAGCCATCAGCATGGTTATGCAGATCTTGTTTTCAGCATGCTCAAGACCTATAGCAATAGTTTCTCCTCTTCATTTGGCATCATTGATTGTGCTCCCTACTCTGTATCTTATGCTTAACATTGAGCATTGAAGTGTAGTTTATACTTGGGCCTGCTATACATTCAGCTTCATGTATGAAATACATAGTATTCAGATATGTAATAAATAGGGCAGCACTTGCTCTCTTGAGATCGATGCTCATATTATAGCTATTTGAATGTATCTTGATACTAGATGCTTTGGTAACCATGTAGCATTGTCTTGAGGCCATTTTGAGCCAAACTTGGCAAGGATTTGACTCATTTTGCAAACATATTTGGTTGCTAGAATAACATGGCTGAATGCCATATTGACTGTGTATGCAATATGTCTTGCTTCTAGACTTGGTCTCGAGCATTCCCTATAACAATAATTACTCCTCTTCATTTGGCATCATGATTGTGCTCTCTACTTTGTATCTAATGCTTAACATTGAGCATTGAAGTGTAGTTTATACTTGGGCCTGCTATACATTCAGCTTCATGTATGAAATACACAGTATTCAGATATGTAATAAATAGGGCATCACTTGCTCTCTTGAGATTGATTCTCATATTATAGCTATTTGAATGTATCTTGATACTAGATGATTTGGTAACCATGTAGCATTGTCTTGAGGCCATTTTGAGCCAAACTTGGCAAGGATTTGACTTATTTTGCAAACATATTTGGTTGCTGGAATAACATGGCTGAATGACATTTTGACTGTGTATGCATTATGTCTTGCTTATAGACTTGGTCTCGAGCATTCTAAACCAAGTATTCATGCTTATGGTTGATGTTACATGCTTGGATTTGATTTTGGAATGTATTTGAGCAATGATGAAAGCTCATTTTTTGGATAAACTTTACCTATAGGTCTATTGTTGTACATTGAGGACAGTTTCTTGCATATTCAAGACAATATACCTCATTGTCAGGAAATTTGATATGTTTCTATGCAAGAACATTATGCGATGTTTTGACTAGCTTTGCATGATCTTTGGAGCTCAATCTCAGTCATTCTAAGAGGTTATTTTAGTTCTAAATTTTCGAGATAGATTTTTCTTGAATGTCAAGACTGTACTCCTAAATTGCAGGACAACCACCTATATTGTCAAGAATTTTAGGATTGCACTTCTCAATTGTAGAACAACCACCTGTCAAGAATTTCAGGATTGCACTTTGTTTTTGTCAAGAAATTGGTATGTTTACTATCATTGAATGCTTTTGAGGCATTTTGGGCAATGAAATAATGTATGTTCTTGCTGCTGCATACTTGGGGATTCTACATACTTGGGGATATTCCTAACATACTACTGAGTGGATTTTTTGGAGCTTCCATTGCTTGGCATTATATGTCATTTATTGTCATACAATTATTTGGCTATGAATCATGGCTAGCAGCAGTGACAATCATCTTATGCATATCAAGAAGCTTGAAGGAGCACACAACTTTGCAGTTTGGTGAAAGAAGTGCTATAATATCTTATTGCAGAAGAAGCAAGCAAAGTCGAATGAAAGTAAAGGGAACAAAACCAGCTGATGTAGAGCAGGATGACTGAAATGAGCTGAATGAGCTTGCATGCTCGACCATTAAGCTATCAATTTCTGATGCCTTCCTGTTTAACATTGAAGGGTTGGATTTTGCTTATGATATTTAGAAGCGATTGGAAGAATTGTATGCCTAGAAGAGTGCAGCAAGCAAAGTCTATTGGCTGAAGAAACTCATGGATTTGCGTATGAAAGAGGGTACTGCAATGTCTACTCACCTTAGTGAGTTTAACTCCATTTTCAGCTAGCTTGCCGCTTTGAAGTTCAATATTGATGATGAGTTCAAAGCTATGTTCTTGCTTTGCACTCTGCCAGAGAGTTGGGATACCTTCAGGACTGCTATGAGTAATTCTAATGCTATGCTTTTGTATGTTGATGTAGAGAGTGCTCTACTCATGGAAGAAATGAATCAACAAAACAATGCATGCAGTAAGTCTTCCAGTGCTTTGCGTACTAGAGGCAGATCACAGTAGAAAGGAAAATCTGATAGGAAGGGATGCAATAAATCACATAATTAGGGTGTTGAATGCCATCACTATGGCAAGAAGGGTCACTTCAAATGTAACTAGTATAAATGGAAGAAAGAAAAAGGGAAGGGCAAGAAGATGGATGACATCAAGGAAGAGAAAGAGAGTCAGCCTGCTAAGAAGAGCAGTGTAAAGATCAAAGAGGTGAATGCAGTTAGCCATGAGAGCGACTGTGAGAATGATGTACTCTTCATCTCTTCATGTTTAAGTGCACATGCTTTGATAGCCAAAATAGATGATGACATGCACACTTGGATTTTGGATTCAGGTGCCTCTTTTCATGTCACCCCTCACCATGAGTGGTTTACAGACTATATAGGAGGTCTTCATGGTGTTGTTCATCTTCGGGACAATTATGCATGTGACATTGCATGCATTGGCAATGTGCAACTGCAGTTTTAGCATGGATTTGTCTTCACTCTTCAGAATGTAAGGCATGTACCGCAACTCAAGAAGAACTTGATTAGTACTAGTCAACTAGATGATGATAGTTTTCATACCACCTTTGGTGATGGGAAATGGAAGATTTGTAAGGGATCTAGGTTAGTGATACTTTGTATCCTCTCCACGTATCTAGTGTGCGTGACCATGTTGTTGCCCCATGACTCAGCAGCCAAGTGTTTCCTTGTAACATGGCCAGTTGGAAGAGTGGTCATGCAAGCCACCTTCTTATGCTCATTTGCGAGTGTTTGGTTGTGAGGATTTTGGGCACATATGGAAAGAAGAACACAACAAATAGGAACCAAAGTCCTGTAAATGCATATTCCTAGGATATGGTGACGAGGGTGAGATGGGGTATAGAATTCGGGATCTTGAGAAAAGAAATATAGTATGTAGCAATGATGTCATCTTCTGTGAAGATCACATCCATAAGTAGCCCGAGAAGACTGAGGAAGTCAAGAGGCTTGTTTTCTGGGAGGATGTACCTTTTAGACAGTTATTTGTGCCCAGTGGACATCAGCGTATACCTAATATAAATACTCTTAAAAATGCAAGAAATGGTGCCAAAAATGACCAGCAAGGTATTGCCCATGATATACCACAGTTTCAGCCTGAAAATATGCAATTAGTACAGCCTGAACTGTCAAGACAACATGCCAAAATTTTAGGATAGCAACCTTTACATGCATATTGTAGGCCCGTATTTTAGGACAACAACCTGTACATACAGAAGTACAAGCCCGTATTTGAGGAAAATAACCTTTAAATGTAAATTTACAGGCCCATTAGCCAGCAATTCCTCGTGTGTAGTATGCTATAAATTATGTCATGTTGACAAATTGTGGTGAACCATCATGCTTCAAGGAAGCAATGACTAGACCAGACAACAAGAAGTGGTTCAAGGCCATGCTGTCAGAGATGGAATCTCTTGAAAAGAATGCTACTTGGGACTTGGTGTAGCTACCTAAAGGGTAGAAAACTCTTCCATGCAAGTGGGTTTACAAGATGAAGGTCACTTCTAGTTCTTTGCCAAAGTACAGAGCACAGTTAGTTGCAAAGGGGTACAAGCAGGAACATGGAATTGACTTTGACGAGATCTTCTCGCCCGTAGTCAAGATGACTACTCTAAGAACCATTTTGGGCTTGGTTGTAGCTGAAGATATGGAGCTCATATAGATAGATATATAGATTTTTACACGATGATCTGCATGAAGACATATACATGCAATAGCTTGAAGGTTTTATTGCTAAAGGCAAAGAGATGATGGTCTGTAAATTGAAACAGAGTTTTTATGGGCTGAAATAGGCATCGAAGGAATGGTATCATAGGTTTGATGCTTTCATACAGTCTCAAGGCTTTCAAGAAAGTCAAGCTCATCACTACTTGTACACCAAGAAGGTAGCAAAAAATGGCAACTTGATTATCTTGGTTATGTATATTGATGACATGCTGATTGTTGGCAAGGATACTCATGCCTTGGATTCATTGAAGCAAAGTCTTCGTGGCAGCTTTGACATGAAGGATCTTGGTGATGCCAATCACATTCTTGGGATGTGGATACTCAAAGATAGATCGAAGGGGTTGCTCTATCTATCTTAGCAAGAGTGTGTATCCAAGATTATGTAGCGTCTCAATATGGAGGGGGGAAAGCAATTGGAGTTCCATTGCCTCCATATGTGAAGCTCAGTGTAGAGGAAAACCCTACATCTGATGATGAAAAGGCTGAAATGGCCAAGATTTCGTACGCTTTAGCCATTTGGTAGTTTGATGTATGCTATGGTTGCTACACGTCCAGACATTGCCTTTGTAGTGGGAGTGGTTAGCAGGATGGCATGGTAGATATCTTCAATACTTAGCCCATATATGTGTCCCTCTAACATTGCTCACCAAGAAGGGTGTACAGTTCATATGGAGGGAAGACTAGCAAAAAGCTTTTGTTATATTGAAAAATATGTTGGTGGTGGCACCCATCTTACAACCCCCAAAGTAGGATATTTCATTTCATCTCTTTGTCAATGCTTCATCAGACATTGTGATGGGAGTAGTCCTAATGCAGGAAAAGATTGTAGGCTGGTTTAGATCCATCTATTATGCTAGTAGAAGGCTTATAGTTGAGAAGAATTATACTATGACTAAGAGCGAAGCTCTTGGAATGATATTTGCATTATAAAAGTGTAGGCACTATTTGCTGGAAAATCAAGTCACTTTTCATGTAGATCATCAATCTCTACAACATCTTGTTAAAACAAACCACAATTGATGGGAAGGTTGGCAAGGTGGATGCTCTTGTTGTTGCAAGAGTGTTTGACTATAAAGTAGTGCATACACTGGGATAAGATCATGCTATAGCTGATTTTTTAAGTAGAATTGAGTTAGCATACCTTGAACAAGGGGTGAATGATTAGCTATGTGATGGAGAATTATTCAATGTCCATGTACACAACTTTAATTCATTCTATGATCAAATGCTTAACTTTTTGCTTGATGGAGTAATGCTCGCAAAGTTGTCTAGAGATCAGCGAACAAGGTTGGCATTGCAAAGCATACATTGTAAGGTTATAATGGGACTATTGTATAGGTAGGGAATTGATAATGTCTTTAGAATATGTTTTCTTGTCGAAGAACAACTTGTTGTACTTTATGAAGCACATGCATGATTTTCAAGAGGATACTTTTGGTGTGAAATTACATGAAAGAAGATCCTCCAAGTAGGTTTACAGTGAGCAACCATACTCAAAGATGCTTCTCAATATGCAAAGGAATGTGTTACTTGTATATAAGAAGGGCAACCTCAACCAAGGGATAGGATGTATGACTTTTTAGGCCCTATTGAACCTATAGCTAGCAAGAGCAAAAATCAATATACTTTGGTGTGTACAGATTATTGTACAAAGTGGATTGAAGCTAAAGATTTGTGAGATAATACTGTAGCAAGTATCACATAATTCCTTTACATTAATATCACGACATGGTTTGAATGTCCTATTGAGCTAGTAAGTGATAGAGGTAAACACTTTTTGAATGAAGTTATCAAATAGTTGATTTCCAAGCATATGATTCTTCATTAAAATTCAACACTATATCATCCTTAGGCAAATGGACAAGCAGAGAACTTAAATAAGATTTTGTTATGGATTATGAGCTATGGAG
The DNA here is from genome assembly GCF_053477565.2 of Lygodium microphyllum. NCBI lineage: Eukaryota > Viridiplantae > Streptophyta > Polypodiopsida > Schizaeales > Lygodiaceae > Lygodium > Lygodium microphyllum. The sequence goes on from NC_141154.1 coordinate 11,669,052, forward strand.
AATGAAAAAAGTGATCAAGAGAGTAAGGGAGAGGGACATAGGAGGTGGGAACTCCAATAGTCACAATGTGTGACTAGCCTTCCCTTATTTTATTAATCACTAAAAGAATAAACAATAAAGTGACAACGATAGGCACCAACCACATGTAGAGTACATGTATGCAAGTATTATAAGTGTAGTGAATATAGAGGCGGCATAGGCACATTCAACTTTACCCCCAAAAACCTTCCACTTTAAGGGGAATGTGCCTCGAGTGAGGAGAGAACAAGAAAAAAATGTGACAAAGTACAAATGTACATAGAGTACAACAGGATGATGAATATACTTCATCTCATCCAATGCCCATCATCTTTCAAGGAAGACAAATGCTCTACTAAGAGAGTTTTAGTGAGTAAATCTACAAGATTTGGTTAATGAAATCTTTACAAGCTCAATGGACTTGTTCTCAATGACATCTTTGATAAAGTGGTAATGTACCTCAATGTGCTTGGACTTCACATAGAAGATCAGATTCTTGGCCAATTGAATAGTACTCGTAGAATTTGAATGGATTGCATGGACCGTATAAGTAATACTAAGGTGTGCCACCAAAGGCCTAACTAGAGAGCCTCATTGAAAGCCTCAATGGCTACATCATTCTCTCCTTTGTCATAGTAGGGATGTGCATTTCTGCACCGTGGTGGACATCTAAGAAATAACATCTCTAGCAAAGGTGAAGACATAGCGAGAGTTGGACTTTCTATTGCACATTCTACATAATCAAAGTCAGTGTATCCCATGACTCTTATATCATGGTCACCATAACATATTCATATATATACAGTGCCCTTAAGGTACCTTATGATATCCTTTATGGCATCCTAATGCCTCCTGCCAGGTGTAGCCATGCAACTTGCCACAACTCCCACTAGAAATGCTATGTTAGGATGAATTGCTATCATGGCATACATCAAACTGCCCACTATGGATGCATAAGGGATCTTGACCATCTCAACCTTTTGCTCATCAAACTATGAATAATTGACCTGACTAACCTTCACATGAGAAGGTAAAGGATAACCCATAGGCTTAACATCCTGCATATTAAACCACTCAAGGACCTTCCGAATGTACTCCTTGTGTGATAAGTAAAGGAGCCCCTTAGAGTGATCATTTGTGATAGATATTCCAAGAATATGTGACATATACCCCATTTTCTTTATCTCAATGCTCTTCTTAAGTTCACTTTTCAAGGCATCTAGCTCATCATGAGTTGTCCTAGTAATTAACATATCATCCACATAGAGTATCAAAACAATAAGGCTGCTACCACAGGCCTTCTTCATATACAAATATATATCCATATCACTATGGTTATATCCCTAAATGAATTCATGAAAGCATCAAACTTGTGGTATCATTTTCTAGGTACTTGCTTAAGGCCATAAAGACCCATTCTCAACTTATACACTAGGTGTTCCCTACCTTTTTCCTCAAAGCCCCTAGGCTACTATATATAAACCTCATCATGCAAGTTCCCTTATAAAAAAGTTATCTTTACATTGATTTGATAATGGTCTAGATCTAAGTTAGCAACCAAAGCTAGTACCAAGCATAAAAAGACTACCTTGACTACAGGAGAAAAGGACTTATAAAAGTAAACACCATGCCCTGACTTAAAACCCTTAGCAACCAATCTGGTCTTATATGCTAGCTTAGGGTGCCTAGGGATTCTCTTCAACTTGTACACCCACTTGCATGGAAAAGTACACTTTCCACTAGGCAAACAAATCAAAAACCCTATATGATTTTTCTACAATGCGTCATACTTTGATTGCATGGCCCTATTTGAAGAGTAACTATCACCTCTACACATGGTCTCATCATAAGTAAGGGACTCACAAGCATTTGTCACCGTAATATAGTCCATGAAGGGTACAAAATGCTCAAGAGGAGATCTATCTCTAGTAGAACATCTCACAATAGGTTGTGGAGCTTGTATATCCTATCTAACATCATGGTCATGGACCATTGGAGCATCAGTTATATATGTTATCTAGCTGGCTATATAGGAGCAGGAGGCTCTTCTTGAAATATCACCCTACATATCTCAACTATCTACTTAGGCTACTCACATATTTTCATTTCATGGAAAACAACAACATTGCTACATATAATATATTGCACCTATAATTGATAGGAACATGGCAAAAATTCTTACAACCAAAGACATACAAATGAGCAGATGATTGAGGTTTTCCAGAACATACCTCCTCTATAACCTAATAGTCAATAGTAATGCATGGATATTGAATAATCAAATGTATAATAGTAGTAACTGCCTTATCCTAGAAATGTTGCGATAATCTTGTCCAGCTAAGCATACTATAGACTCTCCTAAATTGTCCTATTCATATGCTCAATTGTACCATTTTGGGGTGGGGTGTATAAGGCGGTCGACTGATGCTTAATGTCCTTGTCATCACAAAATCACTCAAAGGCTTTAGATACATACTTACCCCCTTATCAAATCCGACCTATACATAGATTAGTTCTCAATAATAGCAAGCCAACGCTGAAAAATAGCCAACACTTCCGGTTTTTATTTTATGGGGTATGGCTAAACCTTATGTGAGTAATCATCAATGAAAGTAATGAAATACTTCATGCCACCTAATGGATTGATAGAGCATAGGTCCACAAACATTAGAATAAACAAGAGCTAGAGGCTAATCCATACGTATAATGCCAAACTTTTTATGTGAATTGTATGTCTACCTACCATAAAGACAATAATCACAAGAATCAAAACATTTATAGTCAAGTTGTAGAAGATATTGCAAATGGATAAGCATTTTCATTCCCATTATGTATGCCAAGGCGATGATGCCATAACAATACATATGATATTGTAGCCTACTATCAAAACATGTTTGATAAAACTAGATACAAGTAAGGTATAAAGTGTGCCAAACTTGGCACCTCGTGCAAGGACAAGTTCCCATAGGTAATCTTCTATGTGGAATCATCAAAAGATACAAAGTAACCTGCATCATTCAATTGTCTAGCAAAGATTAAACTTGTGGATAAAGCTGAAACATGGCATACATAATGTAAATTAAAGATACTACCAAAAGCAAACTTCAACCATATATCTCCGATACCAACAATATCTATTGCCAAGTTATTACCCAATATGATAGATCTTGTCATGGCGCGATAAGAGTGAAACCACTCTCGATGAGAGGCAAATATGAAATGAAGTCTTTGAATTAATCAGCCAACAATGAGCATAAGTAGATGAAGCATCAATCGACTATGAAAAAACAAGAGAGGAAGCTACAAGTATGTAATCATCATTTGAATTAGTTTGCATTATATTAATCTCTTCAATCTTGATGCTCAACTTGCTAGGGATAATGTTGCAATCATAATTCTTTTCTTGCACTTTGTCCTTTCTCTTTTTCTTGTACTTGTCATCATCATGCATTTTATGGAACTATGGACAAATATGACTTGGCTTACTAAAATACCGAGACGATTCAATGTGAACTTGCAACCATGAGACTTACTACAAGACTGCCCACATGACTGAGAATGACAATTCTGAGAGCTTTCATAGTAGCCATTACCACTCTTAGCATTACTGTCTCTGTCTATCAAAGCATGAGAGCTACTTGAAGCATCAATATTCTTTTTATTAACTTCTTCATTCACTAATGCACCCTCTCTATCCCTATAATTTCAGCTCATTAATAGGCATATTTACATACATAACAATATGAAATGTATCAAATGATTCAAGCAATATAGCCAACAAAAATTGGTGAAATATTCTCCTTAAAGTCAATCCCCTATAAAGACACATAATTGAAAAGAGAATGAAACTCATTAAAGTGGATGGATATGGAAGTTCTCCTTTTAATAAGAAGGCCCATGCGGTGGTTCAGCCAATACGTATGAGAGGCATGGCTCATAGATATCACAAATATTCTCCCATAACTTGTTGAGATGATAAGCTCAATATGTGCACACATCGATGATGGACCGTTTGGTTAGATGGTTTTGTATGTCTATACTTAGCACGTCAACGGTCATTGTAATCCTTAGATGGCCACTGACTTATCACTTATTATATTTGGTTTGTTACACCTATCTACAACTAATATAATTATAGTACTAATCAATTAGTATAGTCACTTATGCATTGTTTGACTTAGTAGGATATTTTTCTTTATGTTATATCTTATATACACTTTGTTGGATTGTATTGTGAGTAAAAAGAAGAAGAAAAAACTAGCAAACAAAATATTTTGGCCTCCATCTCTTTTCTTGTGTTCTTGAGTGAGCTTTCTCTTGTGTGTATGGTATGTGTTTGGTATAGCAACTCAAGCAATTCTCCCACCACGTGATTCATAACATGGTATTAGAGTGGCACCACTGAAAGAGGTTGGTTTAAAGGGTAACGTGAAGGAAAAGAAGCAATGCTTCAAGAAACAAGCAATAGGTAAGAAGCTCTGATATTCTTCCACTATTTCTCTTGGATAGTGTTTGTGGAGACACTAGAAGTAGGGTAGAGGAAAAATCTTAGATTGCTACAAGATTTGATGTGCAAGCAAAGCATTGTATATTTCGTAGATTATGTAATCTAAGGCCATTTTAGGCTCCATTTTAGATATGAAAGATTGTAGATAGGAGTTTCATGATATATTGTGATTTCAATTGTGTCAACCAAAAGTGGGTGTAGAGGTTATAGATTTTGAATATGTAAGTTCTGAGGTGTTTGCTAGGAAGCACCTTGGAAGCAAACACAAGTTTTAACTACTAAGAGGTTACATATCACATGTACTATTGAACAATCAGGGAAGGAAGACCATTGGTGTATTGTTGTGCACTTGTTATGAAATATTGCATAATACTTGTACTCTTGTATCAATTTTGTGATAATGGCAAAGAATAATGGAAACCCCATCATTGAGAAGATCGAAAAGAATGATCGCTCATCATGAAAGTTTAGTGTAACAAACTTTCTTATTGGAAAAGGCCTCTATGAGTTAGGTGTCAAGATTGTGGGAGAGAAGGAAGGAGTCTCGCTTGAAGCTTTCTTGCTTGCACAATGGGGGAAGACACACAAGGGTGGAGGCTGAAAACAGTTTTCCTCTTCTTAGTTGTGTAAGCCAAAAGAACTCTAGTACAAAGAAATAGAAGAACCCTATATATGGGTCTCAAACCAAACTCAACTAACTAAGGTGGCATACTAACTGAGCCACGAACTAGAGTAGATAAGGATAGCTATCATGTAGCTATTATTCATGGGCGGTGTACCAACCGCGTCTGCAACTGACAAGTCGGTGACATAAATATACAACGGTCACCCTGGCGTATCACGAGTGGAGCTCGATATCTCAACACTCCCCCTCGAGCTCAATCCCAATTCCTGCACACCAAGCAGGTCTCTGAACTTGCGCAGCTTCTCTGCGCCCAATGCCTTCGTGAATATGTCAGCTACCTGATCCTCTGTGCTGACATAAACTAGATCAATAAGACCTAGTAAAACCCTCTCTCGCACATAGTGATAATGCACCTCAATGTGCTTTGTTCTAGCATGATAGACTGGGTTATTTGCCAAGTGTATACTACTCATGTTGTCACAATAAATGACAACTGGCCCATCTGTAGACTGATGCATATCATAAAGTAGCTTATGCAACCAAGCTACCTCACATGCAGCCATTGCTGCACCCCTGTACTCAGCCTCTGTGCTCGACAAGGCAACTGTAGGCTGTTTCTTGCTGCTCCAAGTGACTGCAGCACTCCCAAAAGAGAATACATATCCACTGGTAGATCGTCTATCAGAAATACTACCAGCCCAATCAGCATCAGTGTATCCATGCAACTGTATCTGAACCCCAGTCTCATAAAATAGTCCATACTGCAATGTGGACTTCACATACCTAAGTATGCGTCTAGCCGCATCCAAATGTGGTTTTCTTGGAGCCTGCATAAACTGACTTACCAATCCAACAGCATAGCTCAAATCTGGCCTGGTAATAGTCATATAAATCAAACTTCCTACTATGCGTCTGTACATAGTAGGGTCTTCTAGAAGCTCACCTGCATCTGTGCTCAGCTTCACATTTTGCTCCAAAGGAACTGAAATAGGCTTACAGCCTGTCATCCCATATTTGGACAGCATGTCCAATCCATACTGCCTCTGCAAGAGCTGTATCCCACTTGGTGATCTAATCACCTCAATGCCCAAGAAATAACGCAGCTCTCCCAAATCCTTCATCTCAAACTTCTGCTTCAATAGCATTTTCACATGAAGGATATCTTCATCACTGTCACCTGTCATAATCAAATCATCAACATAAATGACAAGCAGCATAATACCTTTCTCTGTTTTTCTCACATAAAGTGAGAAATCTGCCTTGGAAATCTGAAAGCCAATAGTGACAAGATACTGTCCTATCTTGTCAGACCATGCTCTAGGTGCTTGCTTCAAGCCATACAAGGCTTTCTTCAACCTGCAAACAAACTCAGGATGAACAGCATGCACATAACCTGGTGGCTGCTCCATATAGACCTCTTCTTGCAAATCACCATGCAAGAAGGCATTCTTTACATCCATCTGATGTAAAGACCATCCCTTTGATGCAGCCATAGCAATGACTGCTCTTACGGTTGCCATCCTTGCAACCGGACTAAATGTTTCTTCATAGTCAATGCCATATGTTTGTGCATACCCCTTGACTACTAATCTTGCCTTGTATCTGTTCACAGAACCATCAGCATTGTGCTTCACCTTATAAACCCACTTACAGCCAATTGCATTCTTACCTTTAGGCAAAGGTACTAACTCCCATGTAGCATTTGCTTCCAAGGCATCCATTTCTTCATCCATGGCTTTCTCCCATTTTTCTTTTCCCATGGCTTGCTCAAAAGATGTGGGTTCTGGTTCCTGTATCACTTTGACCATATATGCATAGTGAATGGCTGTAAATCCATCATATTTCAGCCTATCCACAGGATACCTAGCTCTTGTAGACCTGCGCAAAGTAGGTTCACTCCCAGGTGCTCTCAAAACATCCCTGGTCTTCCTTACTCCAGGTGTAACAATAGAAGGAATACCCAACTCATCATCAATGCTCTGTTCTGAGCCACTGGATTCACCATCCACATAAGAGTGACCTGCATTCACATCAAACATGGGCTGATCAACCTTCTCTTTTCCTTTTCGTGATACCTGCATACCACTATCTGCATTACTTTGAGAAGATTCTCCTGATCTCAATCTTCCTGTCCATGGCGAAGAATGTGAACCACTGCTAGAGGACGCTCCAGGTCCACTAATATTTTGTGACTGCTGCTGTGAATTCTGTGTAGCATTACCATTTTGTGCATCTTCATCATCAATCACATTTACTGGTTTATACCAGCTACTCATCTCATCAAAAACAACATCTCTGCTCACTGTAAACTTACGAGTAGAAGGGTTATAGCATCTATACCCTTTTTGCTGCAGAGAGTAACCAATAAAGATGCACTTCTCAGCTTTTGGATCCAACTTGGATCTCAGCTCATCTGGCACATGTACATAGGCAATGCAACCAAAAATTTTCAAATGAGAAATATCTGGTTTCCTACCAGTATACCTCTCCTCTGGAGTCATTCCATGTATTGCTGCAGTGGGAGTCCTGTTCATTATGTAGACTGCTGTAGCAACTGCTTCAGCCCAATAAAAATCTGGCAAGTCTTTTTCATTGAGCATGGCACGAGATACCTCTCCAATATGCCTGTTCTTCCTTTCTGCAATTCCATTTTGTTGTGGGGTATAACTGCATGAATATTGCTGCTTTATGCCATGCTCCTGCAAGAACTTTGCAAACTCATTTGAGAGGTACTCTCCCCCTCCATCTGACCTCAGGCATTTTATTTGCAGACCTGTTTCTTTTTCAACCATAGCTTTAAGAGTTTTGAAATGCCCAAAAACTTCACTTTTCTTTTTCATAAAATACACCCAAACTTTTCTGCTATAGTCATCAATAAAACTGACAAAATAATGACAGCCTCCAAGAGATGCAGCTTTAGTTGTCCACACATCAGAGTGAATTAATTCCAATGGCTTCTCACTCTCTTGAACATGTCTAGGAAATGGTTTCCTTGCCTGTTTTCCAAACTGACAGGCTTCACATACCTTATGCATTTCTGCAACCTTGAATTTGGGCAATCCTGCAACAATATTTTGGGCCTGCATTGATTTAAGTCGCTGTACATTAACATGACCAATGCGTTTATGCCAGATATCAATATCTGCAACTACACCGGTCCCATGTGCAAACATTGCTGCACTCAATTCAGACATGTCTGCATCCAATGTAAACATTCTGCCCTTCTTCTTTCCTTTTGCTATCAAGCGACCTTTATTTTTCATATCCTCAACAAAGCATCCATGAGGATTAAATCTGACCTGCAAGCCCTGTTCAACCATTTGACCAACTGAAACCAGATTCTTGGTGATATTCGGGACATGAAATACATCGGACAGGTATTTCTTTTTCCCACCCTGCATAGACAAGGGAATTTTTCCAATCTGCACAATAGGATGTGCAGTATCATCACCAGTCTCCACAAATCCTGGTTTTTCCATTTTCTTTGCATCCTCCATCCATTCTGCATGACCTGTCATGTGGTTTGATGCACCTGAGTCAACATACCATACATCATTGCTTTCTTCTGCACTTGTCATAGAATTGTTCATGTGCTGCACCATGAACAAATGCTCATTTCTGTCATCACCCTGTCTACTAGAAGATGCATAATTCCCTTGTTGCAGTTTTCCATTCATGATGTCATTCTGCTTTTTATAGCAGTCTTTAGCCATATGACCCATTTTACCACAGTAGTAGCATTCAACATTACTGTTTCCATTTTGGCCTCTTTGCCATCCACCACGACCTCTTTGGCTCCCCCTGCCTCTAGAGTTACCACGTCCTCCTCCATAGGACTGGTTTTCTTGAGTTTGCTGCATATTCTGATTTCTGCCACGGCCTCCAAATCGGCCTCCTCTACCTCTGCCTCTACCTCTTCCAGCATTTGAGTAGAAGACAGCTTCTTTTGAAGTTCCTCCTGAAGAAGATGCACCACCATTTCTCTGTTCCTCAGAAATTAGAAGAGCAATCAACTCCTCAAAATCAGGAAATCTTTCACGAACTGAAATGGATGTCCGAAACTGTGCATAATCCTTTCCTAGACCATTCAAGGTCACGGAAACTAAATCATCATCTTCCACTGGCGACCCAATGGAAGCAAGTGCATCTGCAATCTTCTTCACCTTCATGTGGTAGTCGTTGATGCTCATATTTTCTCTTTGCACATTGTGCAACTCTTGCTTGAGCTGCATTTTCCTGGCTTGCGTATTTGTGCTATACATTTTTGACAAAGTATCCCATGCCTCCTTTGGCGTACTTGCATCCTGAATATGCACAATCATAGAGTCTGAAATACTGATAGACAGCCAATACATAACTTTCCTGGCTCTCTCATGCCATGTTTTAAATGCCTGCATTTGTTGTTGATTGGGAACATCAGGAAGAACTGGTTCTTCTTCATTTCCTGCAACAAATTCCCAATATCCTTTTCCCATAAGGAAATTCGTCATTCTAAACTTCCATGCCTGGAAGTTGTTCTTGTCAAGCTTTTCAGTGACAATCTGTGAAAGAGAATCAGACGCCATTACAGAATACTGCAAGAAATTCTGTCACTGCAAAAAACACAGCTTCACCCTCACAAGGGCAAATCTGCAAAACTGGCGAAAGTGGTATTTGACCACACAGTCACTTCCTAGTGACGATTTTGCATAAACAGGAACCAAGGATGATTCTGAAACTCCCAATGTCTCTGCGCACAAGCATACGATGCAATTTCTACAGTAACTTTTCACCGACCTGTAGAACAGTGGTCGCACAGCATAAAACTGAGCCTTTTCTTGAGTGCGTGCAGAAAACTTCCGTCTGCAAAACAGGCCCCGAAATGGCCTCAAATCAAAAAAACAAGGTCGCCGAGGGCTAAAGCCCTATCCCGCAGCATATACTGCCCTCTTGCTTCACCGCGAAGGGCGTCTCAACCTGAGACAATGCACTCCTGCAATTTCCGGCTGTGCTACCTGCAGAGATCTGCTCCCAAAACAGGAAATGAAAGCAACACTGCTCCTCTTACCAGACCACCGCGAGCTTGGCTTGCTTTCTTGAGCTCCTTACCACGAACAAGGCTCTGATACCATGTCAAGATTGTGGGAGAGAAGGAAGGAGTCTCGCTTGAAGCTTTCTTGCTTGCACAATGGGGGAAGACACACAAGGGTGGAGGCTGAAAACAGTTTTCCTCTTCTTAGTTGTGTAAGCCAAAAGAACTCTAGTACAAAGAAATAGAAGAACCCTATATATGGGTCTCAAACCAAACTCAACTAACTAAGGTGGCATACTAACTGAGCCACGAACTAGAGTAGATAAGGATAGCTATCATGTAGCTATTATTCATGGGCGGTGTACCAACCGCGTCTGCAACTGACAAGTCGGTGACATAAATATACAACGGTCACCCTGGCGTATCACGAGTGGAGCTCGATATCTCAACATTAGGCTTAGGTGAAAAATAGGAGCTTGAGCTAAGTAATCCTATAAATGTAGAATAATTAAAGCCATGAAAAGAATTGAATGCAAAAAATTAAAAGAAAATATATTGGCTATCTACAATAATTGATAACACTATGTTAGGGCATATCAGAAATGAAAAAACTTCATATCCAGCTTGGATAATCTTTGAGAATATATTTTTAAGAAATACAAAGGTATGAAAAATGCAACTCAAGAAAGAGTTGAATACTTTGAAGGAAGGGAAGATGTATGTAAATGAGTATGTTTTAAAGTGAGAAGTATTGTAGACACCTTAGTAGTTATTGATGTGATACTTGATTATGATGATTTGGTCTTCTCTACTTTGGGTGGCTTTAATAATGAGAAGGCCTAGAAATCCTTTGTCACTTTTGTAAATGTATGGAAGCTATTTTCAATTTTTGATGAGCTAGTCTCTCTCATTAACACTAAAGAGATTAATATGTAGGGTGAATCATCTAAAAGAAGTGGTGAACAGGTCCAAGAATTTTACTCAAGTTTAGAAAGGGGGCATAGTAAATCCTCTTCAAGAGGTTGTGGCATGGGACATTTTGGTGATAACTAGCAAAATAGGTTAAATCAATAGTTTAGTGAAATGCAGGTTTCAGGAGGCCATAGCAACTTTATGTTGAGATATCGAGCTCCACTCGTGATATGCCAGGGTGACCGTTGTGCATTTATGTCACCGACTTGTTAGTTGCAGATGCGGTTGATACACCACCCATGAATAATAGCTAGATGATAGCTATCCTTATCTACTCTTTCGTGGCTCAGTTTAGTATGCCACCTTTGTTAGTTGAGTTTGGTTTGAGACCCTATATAGGGTTCTTCTATTTCTATGTACTAGAGTTCTTTTGGCTTACACAACTAAGAAGAGGAAAACTGTTTTCAGCCTCCACCCTTGTGTGTATTCCCCCATTGTGCAAGCAAGAAAGCTACAAGTGAGACTCCTTCCTTCTCTCCCACAATCTTGACATGGTATTAGAGCCTTGTTCATGGTAAGGAGCTCAAGAAAGCAAGCCAAGTTTGCGGTGTTCTGGTAAGAGGACCAGTGTTGCTTTCATTTTTCTATTTTGGGAGCAAGTCTCTGCAGGTAGCATAGCCGGAAAGTACAAGAGTGCATTATCTTAGATTGAGACGCCCTTTGCGGTGTAGCAAGAGGGCAATATATGCTGCGGGCCAGGGCTTTAGCCCTTGGTTGCTTTGTTTTTTTGATTTGAGGCCATTTCGAGGCCTATTTTGGAGGCGAAAATTTTCTGCACGTACTCAGGAAAAGGCCATGTTTTATGTTGTGCGACCACTGTTCTACAGGGCGGTGAAAAGTTACTGTAGAAATTGCATCGTATGCCTGTGCGCAGAGACATTGGGATTTACAGAATCATCCTTGTTGCCTGTTGATGTAAAATCGTCACTAGGAAGTGACTGTGTGGTCAAATACCACTTTGTCAGTTTTGCAGATTTGCCCTTGTGAGGCTAAAGCTGTGTTCTTTGCAGTGACAGAATTTTTTGCAGTGTTCTGTAATGGCGTCGGATTCTCTTTCACAGATTGTCACTGAAAAGCTTGACAAGAACAACTTCCAAGCATGGAAGTTCAGAATGACGAATTTTCTTATGGAAAAAGGATATTGGGAATTCGTTGCAGGAAATGAAGAAGAACCAGTTCTTCCTGATGTTCCCAATCAACAGCAAATGCAGGCATTTAAAGCATGGCATGAGAGAGCCAGGAAAGTTATGTACTGGCTGTCTATCAGCATTTCAAACTCTATGATTGTGCATATTCAAGATGCAAGTACGCCAAAGGAGGCATGGGATACTATGTCAAAAATGTATAGCACAAATACACAAGCCAGGAAAATGCAGCTCAAGCAAGAGTTGCACAATGTGCAAAGAGAAAGTATGAGCATCAATGACTACCACATGAAGGTGAAGAAGATTCCAGATGCACTTGATTCCATTGGATCGCCAGTGGAAGATGATGATTTAGTTTATGTGACCTTGAATGGTCTAGGAAAGGATTATGCACAGTTCCGAACATCCATTCCGTCCGTGAAAGATTCCCTGATTTTGAGAAGTTGATTGCTCTTCTAATTTCTGAGGAGCAGAGAAATGGTGGTGCATCTTCTTCGGGAGGAACTTCAAAAGAAGTTGTCTTCTACTCAAATGCTGGAAAAGGTAAAGGTAGAGGTAGAGGAGGCCGATCTGGAGGCCGTGGTAGAAATCAGAATATGCAGCAAACTCAAGAAAACCAGTCCTATGGAGGAGGAAGTGGTAACTCTAGAGGCAGGGGGAGCCAAAGAGGTCATGGTGGATGGCAAAGAGGCCAAAATGCAAACAACAATGTTGAATGCTACTACTGTGGTAAAATGGGTCATATGACTAAAGACTGCTATAAAAAGCAGAATGACATCATGAATGGAAAACTGTAACAAGGGAATTATGCATCTTCTAGTAGACAGGGTGATGTCAGAAATGAGCATTTGTTTATGGTGCAGCACATGGCCAATTCTATGACAAGTGTAGAAGAAAGTAACGATGTGTGGTATGTTGACTCAGGTGCATCAAACCACATGACAGGTCATGCAAAATGGATGCAGGATGCAAGGAAAATTGAAAAACCAGGATTTGTGGAGACTGGTGATGATACTGCACATCCTATTGTGCAGATTGGAAATATTCCTTTGTCTATGCAGGATGGGAAAAAGAAATACATGTCGGATGTATTTCATGTCCCGAATATCACCAAGAACCTAGTTTCTGTTGGTCAAATGGTTGAGCAGGGCTTGCATGTTAGATTTAATCCTCATGGATGCTTTGTTGAGGATATGAAAAATAAAGGTCGCTTGATAGCAAAAGGAAAGAAGAAGGGCAGAATGTTTACATTGGATGCAGACATGCCTGAATTGAGTGCAGCAATGTTTGCACATGGGACCGGTGTAGTTGCAGATATTGATATTTGGCATAAACGCATTGGTCATGTTAATGTACAACGACTTAAATCAATGCAAGCCCAAAATATTGTTGCAGGATTGCCTAAATTCAAGGTTGCAGAAATGCATAAGGTATGTGAAGCCTGTCAATTTGGAAAACAGGCAAGGAAACCATTTCCTAGACATGTTCAAGAGAGTAAGAAGCCATTGGAATTAATCCACTCTGATGTGTTAACTACTAAAGATGCATCTCTTTGAGGCTGTCATTATTTTGTCACTTTTATTGATGACTATAGCAGAAAAGTTTGGGTGTATTTTATGAAAAAGAAAAGTGAATTTTTTAGGCATTTCAAAACTCTTAAAGCTATGGTTGAAAAAGAAATAGGTCTGCAATTAAAATGCCTAAGGTCGGATGGAGGGGGAGAGTACCTCTCAAATGAGTTTTCAAGGTTCCTATGGAGCATGGCATAAAGCAATAATATTCATGCAGTCATATCCCACAACAAAATGGAATTGCAGAAAGCAAAAACAGGCATATTGGAGAGGTATCTCGTGCCATGCTCAATGAAAAAGACTTGCCAGATTTTTACTGGGCTGAAGCAGTTGCTACAACAGTCTACATAATGAACAGGGCTCCCACTGCAGCAATACATGGGATGACTCTAGAGGAGAGGTATACTGGTAGGAAACCATATATTTCTCATTTGAAGATTTTTGGTTGCATTGCCTATGTTCATGTGCCGGATGAGTTGAGATCCAAGTTGGATCCAAAAGCTGAGAAGTGCATCTTTATTGGTTACTCTCTGCAGAGCAAAAAGGGTATAGATGCTATAACCCTTCTACTCATAAGTCTACAGTGAGCAGAGATGTTATTTTTGATGAGATGAGTAGCTAGTATAAACCGGTAAATGTGATTGATAATGTAGATGCACAAAATGGTAATGCTGCACAGAATTCACAGCAGCAGTCACAAGATATTAGTGGACCTGGAGCGTCCTCTAGTAGTGGTTCACATTATTCACCATGGACAGGCAGATTGAGATCGGGAGAATCTTCTCAAAGCAATGCAGATAGTGGTATTCAGGTATCACGAAAAGGAAAAGAGAAGGTAGATCAGCCCATGTTTGATGTGAATGCAGGTCACTCTTATGTGGATGGTGAATCCAATGGCTCAGAACAGAGCATTGATGATGAGTTGGGTATTCCTTCTATTGTTACACCTGGAGTAAGGAAGATCAGGGATGTTTTGAGAGCATCTGGGAGTGAACCTACTTTGCACAGGTCTACCAAAGCTAGGTATCCTGTGGATAGGTTAAAATATGATGGATTTATAGCCATTCACTATGCCTATATGGTCAAAGTGATACAGGAACCAGAACCCACTTCTTTTGAGCAAGCCATGGGAAAAGAAAAATGGGAGAAAGCCATGGATGAAGAAATGGATGCCTTGGAAGAAAATGCTACATGGGAATTGGTACCTTTGCCTAAAGGTAAGAATACAATTGGCTATAAGTGGGTTTATAAGGTGAAGCACAATGCAGATGGTTCTGTGAACAGTTACAAGGCAAGATTAGTAGTCAAGGGGTATGCACAAACATATGGCATTGATTATGAAGAAACATTCAGTCCGGTTGCAAGGATGGCAACCGTAAGAGCAGTCATTGCTATGGATGCATCAAAGGGATGGTCTTTACATTAGATGGATGTAAAGAATGCCTTCTTGCATGGTGATTTGCAAGAAGAGGTCTATATGGAGTAGCCGCCAGGTTATGTGCATGTTGTTCATCCTGAGTTTGTTTGCAGGTTGAAGAAAGCCTTGTATGGCTTGAAGCAAGCACCTAGAGCATGGTCTGACAAGATAGGACAGTATCTTGTCACTATTGGCTTTCAGATTTCCAAGGCAGATTTCTCACTTTATGTGAGAAAAACAGAGAAATGTATTATACTACTTGTCATTTATGTTGATGGTTTGATTATCACAGGTGATAGTGATAAAGATATCCTTCAGGTGAAAATGCTATTGAGGAAGAAGTTTGAGATGAAGGATTTGGGAGAGCTGCGTTATTTCTTGGGCATTGAGGTGATTAGATCACCAAGTGAGATACGGCTCTTGCAGAGGCAGTATGGATTGGACATGCTGTCCAAATATGGGATGATAGGCTCTAAGCCTATTTCAGTTCCTTTGGAGTAGAATGTGAAGCTGAGTACAGATGCAGGTGAGCTTCTAGAAGACCCTACTATATACAGACGCATAGTAGGAAGTTTGATTTATATGACTATTACCAGGCCAGATTTGAGCTATGATATTGGATTAGTAAGTCAGTTTATGCAGGCTCCAAGGAAACCACATTTGGATGCGGCTAGACACATACTCAGGTATGTGAAGTCCACATTGCAGTATGGACTACTTTATGAGATTGGGGTTCAGATACAGTTGCATGGATACATTGATGCTGATTGGGCTGGTAGTATTTCTGATAGATGATCTACCAGTCGATATGTGTTCTCTTTTGGGAGTGCTGCAGTCACTTGGAGCAGCAAGAAAGAGCCTACAGTTGCCTTGTTGAGCACAGAGGCTGAGTACAGGGGTGCAGCAATGGCTGCATGTGAGGTAGCTTGGTTGCATAAGCTACTTTATGATATGCATCAGCCTACAGATGGGTGAGTTGTCATTTATTGTGACAACATGAGCAGTATACACTTGGCAAATAACCCAGTCTATCATGCTAGAACAAAGCACATTGAGGTGCATTATCACTATGTGCAGGAGAGGGTTTTACTAGGTCTTATTGATGTAGTTTATGTCAGCACAGAGGATCAGGTAGCTGACATATTCACGAAGGCATTGGGCACAGAGAAGCTACGCAAGTTCAGAGACCTGCTTGGTGTGCAGGAATTGGGATTGAGCTCGAGGGGGAGTGTTGAGATATCGAGCTCCACTCGTGATATGCCAGGGTGACCGTTGTGCATTTATGTCACCGACTTGTTAGTTGCAGATGCGGTTGGTACATAGCCCATGAATAATAGCTAGATGACAGCTATCCTTATCTACTCTAGTTCGTGGCTCAGTTAGTATGCCACCTTAGTTAGTTGAGTTTGGTTTGAGACCCATATATAGGGTTTTTCTATTTCTATGTACTAGAGTTCTTTTGGCTTACACAACTAAGAAGAGGAAAACTGTTTTCAGCCTCCACCCTTGTGTGTATTCCCCCATTGTGCAAGCAAGAAATCTTCAAGTGAGACTCCTTCCTTCTCTCCCACAATCTTGACACTTTAGAGGTAGACAGAGCTCTAGAGAAAGAGGTGGATGGTAGAACATAGGTTCTAGCAATTCTCGTATTATTTCTTATTATTGTAGAAAAATAGATAATATTACAGCCTAGTGTTATACTAAGAAGAATCATATTCGTAGTGGTAAATTGCGATAGGAAGACTATGCATTGTCTTCATGACAAAATGAAGATAAAAAGGGCTATCTATTTATTTTGCAACATTTGATGAATGCTATTACAGGAAAAGGAACACATGATGGTGTATGATATGTTGATTTAAGTGCATCAAATCATATGACCATCCATACTAAATGGTTTGTAGAGATGTAAGATTTACAAAATCTAGGTAATGTGCAAATGGGTGATGATTCATGCCATCGAATTTTATACATTGGAAAAGTTCCCTTGTCCTTATATGATGGTTAGATAAAGACTCTATCAAATGTATTACATGTGCTATCCATCACAAAGAATTTAGTGTCTATTTGACAAATGGTAGAGAAAGGGGGGCTGCATGTTCAATTTAATACAAAAAGGTTGTTTTATAGAAGACTTGAATGATAAGTACAATTTCTTGGAAAAGAAAGTAGAGCTGGTTGCATATTTACTTTAGATATTGGAATTTTTGCTATGAATATTGCTATGTATGCTAAAGGCAAAGGAGTGGTTGCAAACATTTGAAATATGGCACAAACTTATTAGAGGTGTAAATGTGTAAATTTTAAATTAATGCAACCCAAAGGGTTAATTATAGGTTTTCTTGCTTTTAGAGTTGTAGAATTTCATGAAGTGTGTGAAGCATGTCAGTTTATAAGTATGCAAGACAACCTTTTTTACATGATAGAGTTGTGAGAAAAAATATACTTAATTTTATGCATACAGATGTTTCGGGGACTATATAAAATGTATATATTGGTAGTAGTGAATATTTTTTCAAATTTATTGATTATTGTCCAAGAAAGTGATAGGTGCATTTCATAAAGAAGAAGAGTGATGTGTTTGAGAACTTTAAACTTTCAAGGCTATAGTTGAAACAAAAATTGATTTGAAAGTTAAGTTCTTGAGATCATGTGGAGGTGGAGAATACCTCTCTAGTGAGTTCACAGACTTCTTGAGATCTCATGGGATAAATAGACAATTTACTTGTAGGTATATCCCACAGCAAAATAGGATTTCAGAAAGGAGAAATAGGCATATTGTAGAAGTTGCAGGGGCATTGATGGGGCTGTAAATAAATTGCCAAAACATTTTTGGTCTAAAGTTTTTCATACTATTGTCTATATTATGAATAGAACACCCACAACTATAGTTCATAGAATGACCCTTGAAGAATGCTTTATAGTAAGAAGCCTAATGTGTTACACTTGAAAGTTTTTGGTTGTATTGCATATGTTCATGTGCCAGATGAGGTGTGAAAGAAGCTTGATCCAAAGGCTAAGAAACATATTTTTGTTGGATACTCTTTAGAGTAAAAAGGGTATCCTTGTTACAATCCTATCACAAGTGAGTTTAGCGTGAGCAAGGATGTTATTTTTGATAAGATGAGTAGTTGGTATGCATTTAGTGGTGATGCATTGATGATGATAATCATGATAGTTATGTGTAGAGAGAAAAGCAAGAAAAACATCATTTGGTATTACATCTATAGTTAGCTCTTGGTCTGAGAGACTAAGGAGCAGCCCCATATCCTTAGATGTATCTAAACGTGTTGTGGGTAAAAACAAAGGGAAAAAGAAAGTATTAGATGGTAATGATACATTTGCTAGTCATTTGGGGTTCAATGGACATCCCAATGGTCAAGAGAGTTTGGATGATGAGCTTGGTATTCCTTCATTCATGACACTAGGTATACAAAGAGCACATGGCAATGTAAGGGCTCCATTGAGTGATCTAGTGGTACACAATTCTAGCAAGGTTTAATACCTTATTAAAAGATTTGGTTTTGAATGTTATGTAGGTCACTATTATGCTTATATGGTAAAGTTGATTGACGATATTGAGCCCACTTATTTTGGGGATGCTTTTTTTGAAAAGCATGGATCTAGAGCATGGCTATGGAGGATGAAAGATAAAGACAAGACTCATGAAGACATAGACTTAGAGAGAATTACTGTTACATAAGTGAATTAGGTTCCAAGATTGAATCTTGGACTCACAAACACAATCGTATGTAAGTGGACAATGACACTTGAATGAAAGGATAAAAATACTATGACATTGCATCCAAATGATAGTAAGTACAATGCTTTATAGCCTTTTAGATAGGTAGCACTTTCCACCACTGTGCTTATGGGATTCAGTAAACTTGCATATCCTTAGCCAACTGCTCCATACAAAGAGGCTACACTGGTTATGATAGCCTAAATTCTCAACACCTCTCCTCAATCACAACCAAAAAGGCACAGTGTGTAGAGGCTTTAGTGAGAAACCACCTGCAAAGTATGTGCACACCACAAACATGGTAATCATCCAAATGATAGGTAAGTACAATGCTTTATACAAAGAGGCTACAGTGGTTATGATTGCCTAAATTCTCAACACCTGTCCTCAATCACAACCAGAAAGGCACAAAGTGTGTAGAGGCTTTAGTGAGCAACCACCTGCAAAGTATGTGCACACCACAAACATGGTAATCATCCAAATTATAGGTAAGTACAATGACAATTGAATGAAAGGATAAAAATACTATGACATTGCATCCAAATGATAGGTAAGTACAATACTTTATAGCCTTTTAGATAGGTAGCACTTTCCACCACTGTGCTTATGGGATTCAATAAACTTGCATATCCTTAGCCAACTGCTCCATACAAAGAGGCTACACTAGTTATGATTGCCTAAATTCTTAGCACCTCTCCTCAATCACAACCAGAAAGGCACAAAGTATGTAGAGGCTTTAGTGAGCAATCACCTGCAAAGTATGTGCACACACCACAAACATGGTAATCATCCAAAGGCTATCACAAACAAAGCTAAGTGTGGGTACCAAAAACATGGTGGACATCTAGAGGGTGTACTAGGGGCTTCACAAAGTGTACAGAGGCTGTAGTGCCAGGTTATATGAGGACTTTACAAGCTTATGAAAGGAACATTAGGGCAAGGTTATACAAGGCTTCAAAAAAGTCTATCAGAGTAGTGCGAATAGAAGGACTAGTGAGGCTTGTTCTTGTGCTCATGATGGTCTTTTTCTTCTTATGCTCTAACATATTAGGCATCAATATCCGAGAGAATGAGGAAAGAATCGAATTTTTGAAGGAAACCATGAATAAGAAAGATATTTTGAGGATTCTTAAGTCACCCAAAAATGTGGATTTGAGAGGTCCAACTCTCAAAAAGTTAGTGAAGGACTTAAAAGGCACGGTGAAAGCAAATGAAATTGTAGAGACGTGTGATACTATGGGTATAAGTCAGAAAGGTTATCGTGCTATCTCTGGATTATGGTTTAAAAATCTTAGATGCAATAGGGTAACTACATTTGGATTGCCCCGAGCCCTTGCAGTTTCGACTGCAAGAATTGCCATGAATCGCAAGATTCCACATGTTTTTGGAGAGTACATTCACATCAAAGGGTCTATCTCCTATGAAAAACAAAAAAAAAGGCAATTTTTTATTATAATGTGTTTAACAATATATGGGTTGATCTAAAAAAGGTGCAAATTGCAATGGTTCACATGTATAAAATCACAATAGAAGAAAGTTATGGTGCTCTAAAGTTTGCCTTGAAGTTGGATGAAGCACAGATTCAAAAGGGAGAGAAGATGGAAAGAGTTAGCATTTGCCTCATGAACATGGCATTGGACCATAGCAATGGTGAGGGACAAGCTCCATTGCATAAGATCCAATCTGAGATGGAGATTTGGTGGATTGGTGCAGTCCAAGTACCGATTGAAAATCATCAAACGTTGAAATGGTTGTTCAACCATACATGTATTCCAAATATCAGTCTCAAAGTGAAGGCGAAATGTTGGTAGTTGATGGGGTTGGTAATTTTAATGTGGAATGGCATACGAGTGCTGATTTAAGAACTATCAAATGTATGCTTGAAATATGTAATGGTGTAAATGCAAAATATCATTGCATTTATTGTATGGAAAGTGTTGGATCTAAAGATTTGAGTAGTTTGCGACCAGTATGAAGAGCCCCAAATAGAGACTCTTTAGATTTGAGTAAATTTAAAAACATAGAAGACATTTGGGATCCCATTCTTTCAATCTCTCTTAAGAATGTTCATATTTGTACTTTGCATGCAGAGATTAGAATAATCGATAAGCTTTTCAGGTTGCATATTGACTACGCATATTCCATTAAGCCATTATCTTTATCAGATAAGTGTATTGATAAATGCGAGGCATTCCTATCGAAAATAGGATTTCATGGAGTCCAAGTTCACTTGAGAAAGGATGCAACACTTTCAGGAAAAACAAGAGATATCTTGGCCGATGTCTCTATGGGAGGCTCAAAAGCTAGACAATTCTTAGGAAACCATTCAGGAAAGTAGCTTGAATGTGGCTTGGGAGTGTTGGAGAGAGCTATGTGAGATCACAACAAATGTTGCAAGCAGGCCGAGGCTTGTGTTTCTTAGAATGGAGGTTTGGATACAACTTGATGTTTTTTTGAAACTCCTTAGGCAACATAAGACAACATATACATATGCAGAAAAGTTCAAAAGATCAATGAGAAATCTTGTTCAGGCGATAAAAGAGGCATGGGGAGAAAAAGATGGCATGGGGAGAAAAAGATATCAATTTTTATATGGTAAAGTAATAATTATTTAATATGGGTTTATTTTGACAGGTTTTTCAATTGGTATAAAATGAGTGTTACTTTGTATTGCAGCATATTCTTCATATTCATGGGCCTTACTTTGTGGAGGAGCACGGGCCCTTGGTAACTTATAGTAGTCAAGGCATGGAAAAATCCCACTATCACGCACGCACAAGTTATTTTCAAAGCACAAGGCATGGGGGAGAAGTTACAAAAAACAATGCTTTGGAGGAGCTATTCAATTGGTTTTTTTTATGACAACTTCAAAGAATGCATATAAAATATGGCAATGACACATGAGCAGTCACACTTTTATATATAAGATAGAATATATACAAAGCTAGCTTTCCAAAGCTCTGACATTCTCTTCCTCCTCAGGGAACGTAGAAATTTTCTTCTCTTGTAGCCAGTTATGGATTTTACATCAATTCGGTTTGCAGCCAAGGCGTAGGATGTGAAGGCCAAAAAGTATCCTGCTCTAGAAGCAAAGTAACTTGGACCGTAGCCAAAAATCCTAATTGCTGCAGTCTTTTCCAAAAACATTACTTTGTGGGCATTATATTGTAATCCTGAGAAACCTAGAAGCCTTGTAAGAGCTTTAATACAAAGTATGGGCCATGTTGCATCCTCTGAGAAACTACTATGAAGTACTAAAAAGGAATTAGGGTCAATCCTAGCTAAGTAGTGGCCAGGTGTAATGTCTTTCAATGTACTACCACCAACTCTCGATGCTTTGCCACGTCCCAAGAAGTTATCTGAATCAACAATCTCCAAATGCAAATAACACCCATACCAAATGAGCGTGGAACTCAAACCTAACAATGTGTAAAAGCAAATTCGAAATAATCTTACCACTTGGTTTTCATCGTACTCCAATTTAACTAGATTCCATAAATTTATTGATGATGGTGTCTCATTGGTGTTCCTCAATTCTTTAACGTACTCAGACTCCTCTCTTCCAAAATTGGAAATCCCAAGTTGGCTTTGCATGACATCAAACTCCTCATCAGTAATACTTAACTCTTTCTCAGCATCTTTTGCCTTGTCAAAACAAAGAGAGAGGGCTTCACTAGCATCAATAAACTTATCATCTCCAATTTTGGCATCAAGTTTGAGTATCTCTTTCTTTGATTCATTCTCTGTGTCAACTATCCCATTTGCAGCATCAGAAGCCTCTACAATAATGGCTAGACAATAATTTTCCCTAAGATTGAAAAGTTTTTGAATATCCGACAATAATATGTACTCCGTCTCCTTGAAAGGTATAGATGGTAGAGAAGGAACAGTATAGTGAGAACTCTCATCAGTTGTTGCAGGGTTTGCATTTCCTTGGCTCTCCTCAATGATGGTCTCAACTTTGAATTGAGCAACATCCAGCTTCTCAAAATCTACATCTACAACCTCCTCTGTTTCCTTTTCATTTGCTAGGTCATCTAACATACAAAAGCTAGCAGACTTTGCTCCTTCTAACTATTACTCATCAACTTTCATAGGATATTTAACAAGGGTGAAAACAATAAAAGCAGCAGACTTTGACATAATCTTGCAATTCTTGGAATGAGTGGAGCACAATATGTCTCTTGCATAAAACCTGTCCAGAGAGTGGGCCCCACACCTCCTAGTAAACACTGAATTTTCATTGCCTGTTGACCCAATAGGAACATGGACATATTCCTTTGTATCAACTTCAATAGCAGGACTTGCTAGATTTTCAAACTCCAAAAATTCCTCCAAAAAATATTTTTTACAATATTGCAAAACACTGTCAAGATCCCAATCAGGATTAAAGACATTCTTAACAACTCCATAGAAAGAGAGATCCATGCCATTCTGAAGGATAAAGTCAAGAAGCCTCTCTAATGGAGTGACATCAATAAGCTCTGATACTCCAAGAACTCTCATTGTAGACTTTCCCTTCCGTGGAGATGTCCTTGGCATTTTGACACTGGTGGTGGAGCATGAGGAAGAAACAGAATGCACAGGCTCATCACATGTTGAAGCCCTTGAGCTTGTAGAAAGCCTTCTCCTTTTCCTACTCCCTGGCAGAACCTTGGAGCCCTCAAAATCTCTAGGTTCAGACATATTTGCAAGGCATGCACGATATGGTGCGAGGAGACGCAAATGCTAAAGACGTATGTTGCAAGGGCTTTCCACAGGTTGCCATTCAATACTTGTTGACGGAAAGATATCTGTAATGACGAATTGGTTGTTAGTACTTTCCTAAATGGAAAAGAATTACATAAATTATTCAACTAATAACTTACAATGTGTTTGTTGGGGAACATGTTCGTTTGGAGGCAAGTGCATATCCTTGGCCATGTAAACATGTTGCACCTTGACAAACCACCCTTCGGGCATAATTTTGAAGGCAATGATACACCCCTTCCAGTGATGCTTTATATCATCTCGTTTTATTCTTTTCACCTTATGAGAGCCCTTGCAAGATGGAAGCATGGTAACCCCATCGTTTACACTAAAGGTTTTGGGCTCCCAATTTCCATCTGTTCCCTGGCTATAGACTATGCAAGAGTGTATTAAATGAGAAGGGTGCCTAGAGGAATCCATGAAAAGAATGAAAGCGCAGAGAAAGAAGCTTAAAGAGGGGTGAATGAACTAAAAAGTAGCGTCAAGAACACAAATGAATATGTATTGGGCGCCAAAAAGAATTGTAATGTGTCCCCCCTGTCCACTTGTAGGACACATCTTAGCAGCCCATCAGGAAGGGAGTCTAGAAAGCGCTGCCCGGCACTCACAAGGAATGTCACGGGGTTTGGGATCTAGGTCTTCCCGAGTCTACCACAAAGCGGAAGCACCTGGCCGTTCCCACTTAGGACCGACCTGAATCAGGGTTTTCCTAATAGTCAAGTTCCTAGGAGGTAGCTAGCGTCAAGTCCCAGACACGAACCACTTTGTGCAGAAACATCAGGGTTAAAGCAGATTTATACTGCAGTTCGTTCAAGGAGAATGGGAAACGAGAGGGATGCAAAGCTCGACCTATCTTCCCATAAGGCATAGTCCCATTATGTTCCCCTAAAACATCATAAATTGGGACTCTAGCTCTACAGATTCTAGGTCATTGTTACCTCGCTATCAAATCCTTTGAGAAAAGTTCCCAGCCAATCGGAACCACCCTTCTATAGGACGGATCCAGAGTCACGTCCACCACACTTTCCTCGAGTTGCTTAGTTATCTAATTACCTACCACACTTAGTTCGATAAGCAAAAACAACTTCCTTAATTAACCAATTAAACACTGCTTCCTTCATGTAACTTAAGCACTGGCACATAAAAACAATGTCAAGCAAGTTCCTTTTCAACATTTGATCTTTATTTATCATAGTCTTTGGAATACATCAAATATCCAGCCTGAAGGCTATTCCAGCAATCCTCAGGGATCGCTATTCCAAGTTCCGCATGTTGACTAGTATGCGGGCCTCAAGATCCCATCTCAAGTCACGTTGACCTCTTGTGTAAGATCCGAAGACAAGGAATTTATAGCCAGAGCCTCCCCTAGCACCCAAGAGTCCTCCTGCTCCAAGTAGCACCCACGGAGAGACCTCTTGTGGCGGGTTCGGTCCATGTACCCGGTGCGGCTAACAACCCCCTTGGATAGGGTCAGGCAGACAGTCAGAGGTAACTGGTACTACCTCTCCTTCCAAGATTTTAACTTGAAGCATTAGTTATTTTCTTGAATTAGTTCCTTGAGAAAAGAAGTACAAACAATGCACCTAAGTGTACAATCACGAGCATTCCAGTGGTCATTCATATGGCCAACTGCTAAGGTGTGATTCCTTCTCCTTGAATACTTCCAGCATTCGATCGTGGATCAATCGCGAGTTGGCAAGATCCCAAGGGTTTCGTAAGCCAAGTTGCTTGTTTACCCTTTTTCCTTGGGTTAGGGTTTATACCTTGTTGACCCAAATTGTCTCTACCTTAGGTTTCTTTAAATTATAGTCAATAAATCTTGGGCAACCTCGTCGCCCTAACTTGGTTGGTCAATTGCTTTCTTGGAAATTCATTACTACCTTGGCTTGACAAATCAGTCTTCAAGGAAGAGTGTTGAAGCAGGACAACTACTCAATTTCTAGAAAATTATACTTATAATTAGAACTCGTCAAACTTGATCTAAGGTGTAGCAGTGCTATTTTGTGAATTAGACACAAGAGCATATGACGTTGCAGCTTGTTGCACGAGATAGGTGTCAATACCTAACTTGTGGGGATTATATCTTTCTTCGTACAATATTTCTTGATCAAGATATGGGGTTTGGGAGTCCTATTGACCCAATCCAAATCCCTAACCCTACTAGGCTTGATAAACGTTTTGGCCCTAGGGTCCCTAAATTCCTTGGGGAGGTCTAGTATTTGGTCAACTGATCTTGAGGGTGAGAACCCTAGATCATTCTTGCACGGCGTCTAAATAATCCTAACATTTTGTGGATGTGGGTAGGACCTTTAAGATCAGAAGTATTAAATCGGCATCCCAAGTGTAATACTAGGCAAAATTTTATCATAGCTTAACCCTACCTAGCACATTGAGGTGATCGTCATATGCTAACTAATCATACCTTTATGTTTCTCATGTAAGCTACCCAATTATATACGAATTACTTGGTTGATCTAACCAACCCACGATTAAAGATGATCTTTTCTTTTAAAGATGCAAATACTTTCTAAAAGATGTAAGTAACTGCAAGATGAGTGAGATGTATCATTCCATGCAATTTCAAGACCGTAGACCTTTTTTCCTTTATGCGACTAAAGTATCTACAGTGATCTTTCTTTTCCTTGCCCTATACTATCATGATTGACATTCAGAGCTAACTCATATAAACCCTACGTTTTATGCATCGAATTCAATCTTTAGTATTTTAATGAAGATGCTTCCTTTCCCAAATTCAGACTTTGATAAAAGAACTCCATGCATGGATGCACCATTCTTTCATGACCAGATGCCAATGAATACATAATTGATTTAATCCTTCTTTTATCACTTAACTCAACCTAAAATGAAGCTATCATTGCATGCGAACTGCTTAATATATATGTTGTATTGTCAAAGTTCATAAATCTTTTTCCTTTCAATGCAACTGTTTAGACATCATTTAATGTCCGTCTACGATTATCTTCTACAAGAGTCACAACCAGGAATTTATTTCATAAGTGCATTATGTGTCAAGAGCCCTATCCTTTGTGAGATGCAACAAGGATACCTTCGCACAATTCCATCTTTTAACTTATGCAACATACGTTCAAAAATGTGACTACCCTCGACCATGGAAATGCAAGCAAATGTGAGTACTCGTCATGCAACTAAACTTGTAAATCGAGCAAGTATATAATTTTTTCCAATGCATTTATGTTTCCCTATGTGAATTAAAACATGCTTGATGCATCCTTTCCATGCGGAAATATTAATCGGAACCTAGGCACTCAATATCGGGGCATTGTCCACTCTCGTACTTTGGGTGGAAGCTCCCGCATGCACTCCTCTTGACTTTTGCTTAGGAGCCATTGATGAGGTAATCTTTGACTCGGCGAACTCTCCCTTGGCTCTCTTACACGTTACAAAGTCACTAGTGCTCGAGATTTCCTTCCCTGCACAAGAAATGGGCCTTGAAAAACACGGTTTAATAAAAATCGGGTAGCACGGGTGAACTGGGCCTAGAGAAGCTTCAATAGAAGCTTCTCAACCTTCTGGATAACCAGGGAGATGATGTGGAGAAGATGATTGGAGATGATGATGATGATGATGACGATGACGATGGCAGGGGCCTGGCGATGGCCAGAACAGTGGTGGCAGCAGTCGGATGGCGGCGGGCATCTCCTCACGGCGGGTAGTAGCACAATCAATCCCTTCCTCCTCTCTCCTCAAGCTTGGGAGGGGGGATTCATATATAGGGTGAAGGTGGGGGGAGTGGCCACACAAGTGGTAGGGTGCATGCCCTCCTCCCCATGCCCCTCCACAAGTCAAGCTCAACACATACTCCCTCTCTTCGCCATGCAACAGCTGAAGGGGGGGAGTTTTTAAAAAAAATTGCAATTAATTCATTATCTTTTTTTGTCCCTTGAATGGGAGTTCCTACGGTGACTTGTGGTTTCGAGCCACAGTTTCATATGCACCATGCGGGCATGGTATTGATAATGCGCGAGGATGAAGCACTTAGGCCAAGGCCCGTTTTTTTGTTGCGGGAGAATTGTCCGAACTGATTTTGCGTGGGATCTAGAGTCGTTAATATTTCGTTGTGGAAATATTACATTCTCTCCCCCTTAGAGGAATTGAGATGTCCCCATCTCGAGAAAATATGGGGGTATTGTTGGTTGAGAGTACGTTCATCCATCCAGGTGGCATCCTCTTCGGGATAATCTTTCCACTGGATGAGGTATTCTCTCAAGGTCCTTGACCTCAAATGCCTCTCCCTAACATCTAAGATCCTATCAGTCTGTAGCTCAAGGACTCCTTGGCTAGGCATTACAATTTGTTGATCATCAAGCACATGACTAGGGTTAGGTACATACTTTTTCAATAGGCTGATATGGAATACATTATGAACTTTTAGGTTTTTAGGGAGTTGAAGTCTATAAGCATTAGGCCCTAGGCACTTGAGAATCTTGTAGGGTCCACGATACCTTGGACTTAGCTTTTTTCATTCACCCAAGGATAGGGAACTCTTCTTTGGACGTATGCGAATGAAGACCATATCACCTTAAACAAAAGAACTGTCTTGCCATTTCAGGTCCACGTAAGCCTTCTGTTAGTCCTTGGCAGCTTGGATGTCCTGTCTTATTGATTTGATTTGATCATTCATGTCTTTCAGCATTTGCTTTGAAGCTTCAACCCTCAAGGTTGGATCCGAAAAGCTCAAATGACTACGACAATCGTGTCCATACAATGCTTGAAAAGGGATCATCTGAATGCTTTGTTGGTAAGAAGCATTGTAGGCAAACTCAACTAGTGGCAAATATTGAATTCACTTCTTTGGGTTCGCGACAGCAGTGTGCCCTGAGCATATCTTCAATGACTTGGTTGACTCATTCTGTTTGACCATCAGTTTGGGGATGGTAAGCTGTACTGAAACAGACTTGAGTCCCAATGGCCTCGAAGATAGCCCTCCAGAAGTGTGAGGTGAAGAGGGAGTCACGATCACTAATGATTCTTTTGGGTAACCCATGGAGTTTGAATATCTCCTTGATGAATAACCTTGCAATGTCTGAGGCTTTATAGTTTGTCTTAACAGGGATAAGATGTGCAACCTTGGTGAGCATATCTACCACGACCATAATGGAGTTGTATCCTCCCTGAACTTGGGGCAGGCCAACATCAAAGTCCATACTAATGAATTCCCATTTCATTTGGGGAATGCCAAGTGGTTGCAATTTCCCTGGCATTTTGACATGTTCGGCCTTAATGCGTTGGTAGGACAAACATTCCATGACATATTTGAGGATGTCACCTTTGAGCCTTTCCCAATAATAGCTCTTCCTGACCACATTAAGTGTCTTGGCATAGCTAGGATGTCCTGAGAAAGGGGAGTCATGGGCTTCCCGAAGTATCTTTTGCTTGAGTGATTGGCTTGCCAAGATACATAAACTTGTCCTATAGTAGACAAGTCCATTATTGATAGAGAATTCTTGATACTTTGCTTGTAGCTTCGGGTCTTGATCTTTGATAGGGATCTCCCTTAGCAATTTCTGATAGGTTGGGTCATGGCAGGCCTCTTCTCTAGCTAGCTCAAGAATTGGGTTGTTTGGCATGGATGCCTTTGTGGCTAGAGATCTTGCTGTTGATGGATCGTGCAAAATCAGAGAATTTAGAAATGCCTTGCGATTGAGTGCATCGGCAACTACATTCTCCTTTCCAGGCCGGTATTTGATTTCAAAGTCATATTCTTCCAGTACTTCAATCCATCGACGTTGCCTCATATTGAGCTCATTCTGGGTGAAAATCCATTTAAGACTCTTGTGGTCTGTCATCACTAAGGTAAATTTGTTACCTAGCAAGTAGTGTCTCCAAAGTTTGAGAGCATGGATGAAAACCAACAACTCCAGATTGTGGGTAGCATAGTCCTTTCATGACTCTTTAGTTTCCTTGAAGAGTATGCTACGGGATGACCTTCTTGCATGAGCACACATTCTAAGGCAAGTGTGCTAGCATCGGTTATCACTTCAAACTTATTACCAAGATCAGGAAGTTTCAGGATGGGTGCTGATACCAAGCTTTGCTTTAGTTTGTCAAAGCTGGTCTGTTCAGCACAGGCAACCATACAATTGATACTTGCTTCTTTAGTAGATCAGTCTCAGAGGCGCTGCAATTAAAGCATAGTTTTTGATAAAGACCTTGTACCATCCTGTCAATCCAAGAAAACTACGTATTTCTTTGACAGATGTTGGTTTTGGCCACTTAAGAGTGTTTCTGACCTTGTCCGGATCCACTGAAATTCCTTCCACTGATAAAATAAATCTCAGGTATTCAATTTGTCATTTGAAAAATGCACACTTCTTCTTCTTGGCATAAAGCTTGTGTGCCCTCATTGTCTCAAGGACGATGCGAAGCTGGGGTTCATGATCTTTTTCCTGCTTGGAGTAGACTAGGGTATCGTCAAAGAAGACGAGTACGAAATCATCAAGATATGGCCTAAAGATATCCTGCATTAACCTATTGAAGGTAGCAGGAGCATTTGTGAGCCCGAATGACATGACTAGGAATTCAAAGTGTCCATACCTTGTGCTGAATGTTGTCTTTGGGATATCTTCTTCCTTGATCCTTATCTAATAATATCTAGACCTGAGATCTATCTTAGAGAAGATCTTCGCACCTTGAAGACGGTCAACAAGCTCATCTATTCTTGGAATGGGGTATTTGTTTTTAATGGCTGATTGATTCAACCCTCTATAGTCAATGCATAGCCAAAGCGTTCCATCTTTCTTCTTCTAGAACAGCATTGGAGCTCCCCATGGCGAACTGCTAGGATGGATGTAGCCTTGGTCTAAAACTTGCTTGAGTTGCTCCTTCAGCTGAATCGCTTCCGGGATGGACATCCTATATGGTCTCTTTGTGACTGGTGCAACTCCTAGTGCCAGCTTAATTTCGTGATCGACTTCCCTCTGAGGAGGAAGTTCTGTCAGCTCTTTAGGAAATATGTCTGCGTATTCCTTTAACCATGAAGGTTCTTCCCTAGATTCCTGATTCTGATCTAGCTTATTTAGCTTAATCAAATAGACAGGTAGACCCTTCCTAACTCCTTTTATTAATCATAGCTACTTCGATGGAACTCTTCGAAATTGAAGTCATCTTGCTTTTGCAACTGAATTTTTGGATTGCCAGCCTCTCCTTGAGTTGTGACTTGTTCCCCTTTAGAATCTCGAAAGGAGACTTGGCCTTTTCCACAGTGAATGTGGGCATCATTGGGTATTAGCCAATCCATTCCGAGCAAACATTCATGGACACCTAGGTTCATTACCCTGAATCTGACTGAAGCCAACTTTTTCACCCAGTAGGAATTTCACCTTAGCAATTTGCCTTGATAATCCGATGGTGTTTGAATCATCAAGAATTGGTGATTTGGGCCTTTCTTGTGAAGAGCGGCATGAACTGTTGCCCTCTCAATGTCAGCTTCCATGGGTGGGTCTTCTTTATCACCCAGCTCCTTGTTGGCAACATTAGAGGTTCTCTCTCTGGCCCTGACGGTGGCTCCTTTGCCATGGGTGGCTCCTTGGCCATGGGTGGCTCCTTGGGATGGCCCTTGACGTTGTCCTCTGCTAAGCTTGGGACACAGCCTTTTAAAGTAACCAGGCTCATTGCAATGGAAGCAGTGGAGATTGCGGCCATTACCTTGTGTAGGAACAAAGTTGTTGACAGCGTTCGGCCTAGCTTTCTTCCTTTGTCCTTGGTTTTGGCCATGTGCTCTCTTGGCCTGAGACCTAAGCATTCCCTTATTCTGATCCCTGTAAGACCAAGTCCTATTATTCCTTGGCTTTGTCTGCACCTTGTGTATTATTGGTGCGGCTCGAATGAGCATGTCTTGTAGGTCAGTTGGGCGCATTGATTCCAAGCGGGTGTTTATGGGTGGATTTAACCCAGCACAAAACTTTGACACTTGTTGTGTCATATCCATTTGTGGCGCGTATTTTAAGAGAGACGAACTTTGAATAATATCCATCCAGGGATAGTCCAAGCTACTTTAATTCATAGAATTCATTCATCTTTTGTGTGCAGTAGGCAGGTGGCAGATATCTCCCTTGCACAGCTTTTTTAAGCTTCTCTCAAGTAACTGACCCTTCCAAGATCCCTTGGTCTCTGCACCATTGGTTCCACCAAAGTCTTGCTTCGCCGGTAAGCTTCAGTTTGGCGAGCATTGCTTGGTTAGCGCGTGCAGTTCTTGCTTCCTTGAAATAATCTTCCATGGATACGATCCAGACCTCGGCATCAGTTTGAATGGTCCTTCCCTTACCATCGAATTCAGGTTGCTTGATTTGTTTGAGAAGGAACTTCTTCTCTTGAATTACAGCCATACTTAGTGTAGGGGTCGGACTAGGAATCTGCACTTGAGGTTGCACCTGGGCATTCAAATTCTTTACGTTAAAAACTTGCTACACGTTTCTCACATTATATTAATATGCTCAGTTCATCTTTTAGCCAAGTGTCCTAATCACTTAACTCCTTTGCCAACACTTACAGCCATGACAGACAGTGATAAAAAAAATATTATTCATTCATGTGGGCATAGCCCTTTCGAGTACATTTATTTTGGGAAGGTAGAACAAGCTGATTGGCACATCAGTTTGGGAAAAATAGGAATGTGTTACATTCGGCTACGAGGATTGAGTAATAATATGGAATGGGGTCATGGATTTTCAGGAATCGATAGGTCATAGGAAGCTTAGGGTATCCCTTTCTTTGATACCCGTTCTTCTCATAACGTCCCAGCTCTCATAACGTCCCAACACCTTGATTCTGTCAGCAGGGATTATTCGAGTCACTTCCTCGTACACATACTTGTTCTGCTTGACCTTTCGACTGCCGACATGTAGGGTTGCATTTGCGTGAGCCTCGACAAAGATGAACAGCTTCACGATCTTTAAGTCCTCCATCCACTTGATTCTCTTCAAGTTGGTTTGAAGGCACGCAACTCGGTAGGCCACTATGTAATATATTCCTTATTCACCCGTCCATCTTTGCTCCACGTATACAGGGGTGAAGTATTGTAGATGTAATCTAGAATATTCATCATGCCTAGCCTCCGTCGATAATCTGAAGCATGCATTGCAGTCATAAACATAACCTGGAACAGCAATAATTTGTTCCCTGCTTTGCGACTCTGCAGGCTAGCATCGAAAGTAACTAAGGAAATGTTCTTATCAGCGACATTGCACTACTTCCCCTCATTAAGTCTCCTTGTAAATATTAGATCCCATTGGCTCGCTTTGATACCAACTGTAACATGTCCCCCCTGTCCACTTGTAGGACACGTCTTAGCAGCCCATCAGGAAGGGAGTCTAGAAAGTGTCGCCCGACACTCACAGGGAATATCACGTGGTTTGTGATTTAGGTATTCCCCAGTTTTCCACGAAGCGGAAGCACCTGGCCGTTATCACTTAGGACCGACCTGAATCAGGGTTTTCCTAATAGTCAAGTTCCTAGGAGGTAGCTAGTGTCGAGCCCCAGATGAACCACTTTGTGCACAAACATCAGGGTTGAAGCGGATTTATACTACACTTGGTTCAAGGAGAATGGAAAATGAGAGGGATGCGAAGCTCGACCTCTTTGCCCGTAAGGCATAGTCCCATTCCGTTCCCCTAAAATAGCATTAATCAGAACTCTAGCTCTATAGAATCTAGGTCATTATTACCTCACTGTCAAATCCTTTGAGAAAAGTTCTCGACCAACCGGGACCACCCTTTCGTAGGATAGACCCAGAATCATGTCCACCGCACTTTCCTCGGGTTGCTTAGTTATCTAATTACCTACCACATTTAATTTGACAAGCAAAAATGACTTCCTTAATTAACCAATTAAACACTGGTTTCTTCACGTAACTTAAGCACTGACACATAAAAGCAATGTCAAGCAAGTTCATTTTCAACATTTGATCTTTATTTATCATAGTCTTTGGAATACATCAAATATCCAGCCCGAAGGCTATTCCAGCAATCCTCAGGGATCGCTATTCCAAGTTCTGCCCATTGACTAGTATGCCGGCCTTGAGATCCCATCTCGAGTCACGTCGGCCTCTTGTATAGGATCCAGAGGCAATGAATTTACGGCCAGAGCCTCCCTTCGCACCCAAGCGTCCTCTTGCTCCAAGTAGCACCCACGAAGAGAGCTCTCACGGCAGGCTCGGTCCATGTACCCAGCGCAACTAACAACCCCCTTGGATAGGGTCAGGCAGACAGTCAGAGGTAACTGGTACTGCCTCTCCTTCCAGGATTTTAACTTGAAGCATTAGTTGTTTTCCTGAATTAGTTCCTTGATCAAAGAAGTACACATAGTGCACCTAAGTGTACAATCACGAGCATTCCAGTGGTCGTTCGTACGGCCAATTGCTAAGGTGTGATTCCTTCTCCTCGAATACTTCCAGCATTTGATCCTGGATTAATCACGACTTGGCAACATCCCAAGGGTTTCGTAAGACGAGTTGCTTGTTTACCCTTTTTCCTTGGGTTAGGTTTTATACCCTGTTGACCCAAATTGTCTCTACCTTAGGTTTCTTTAAATTATAGTCAATAAATCTTGGGCAACCTCGTCGCCCTAACTTGGTTGGTCAATTGCTTTCTTGGCAATTCATTACTACCCTGGCTTGACAAATCAGTCTTCAAGGAAGAGTGTTGAAGCAGGACAACTACTCAATTTCTAGAAAATTAGACTTGTAATTAGAACTCGTCAAACTTGGTCTAAGGTGTAGCAGTGCTATTTTGTGAATTAGACACAAGAGCATATGACGTTGCAGCTTGTTGCACGAGATAGGTGTCAATACCTAACCTGTGGGATTATATCTTTCTTCATACGGCATTTCTTGATCAAGAATACATTTGATCAAGATATGGGATTTGGGAGTCCTATTGACCCAATCCAAATCCCTAACCCTACTAGGCTTAAACTACCCAATTATACATGAATTACTTGGTTGATCTAACCAACCCACGATTAAAGATGATCTTTCCTTTTAAAGATGCAAATACTTTCTAAAATATGTAAGTAACTGCAAGATGAGTGAGATGTATCATTCCATGCAATTTCAAGACCGTAGACCTTTTTTCCTTTATGCGACTAAAGGATCTACAGTGATCTTTCTTTTCCTTGCCCTATACTATCATGATTGACATTCAGAGCTAACTCATATAAACCCTACGTTTTATGCATCGAATTCAAGCTTTAGTATTTTAATGAAGATGCTTCCTTTCCCAAATTCAGACTTTGATAAAAGAACTCCATGCATGGATGCACCATTCTTTCATGACCAGATGCCAATGAATACATAATTGATTTAATCCTTCTTTTATCGCTTAACTCAACCTAAAATGAAGCTATCATTGCGAATTGCGAATTGCTTAATATATATGTTTTATTGTCAAAGTTCATAAATCTTTTTCCTTTGGATACAACTGTTTAGACATCATTTAATGTCCGTCTACGATTATCTTCTACATGAGTCACAACCAGGAATTTATTTCATAAGTGCATTATGTGTCAAGAGCCCTATCCTTTGTGAGATGCAACAAGGACGCCTTTGCACAATTCCATCTTTTAACTTATGCAACATACGTTCAAAAATGTGGCTACCCTCGACCATGGAAATGCAAGCAAATGTGAGTACTCGTCATGCAACTAAACTTGTAAATCACGCAAGTATGTAAATTTTTCCAATGCATTTATGTTTCCCTATGTGAATTAAAACATGCTTTATGCACCCTTTCCATGCGGAAATATTAATCAAAACGTGGGCACTCAATATCGGGGCATTGTCCACTCTCGTACTTTGGGTGGAAGCTCCCACGTGCGCTCCTCTCGACTTTTGCTTGGGAGCCATTGATGAGGTAATCTTCGACTCGGCAAACTCTCCCTTGGCTCTCTTATGCGTTACAAAGTCACTACTGCCTGAGATTTCCTTCCCTGCACAGGAAATGGGCCTTGCAAAACACGGTTTAATAAAAACCGGGTAGCACGGGTCAACTAGGCCTAGAGAAGCTTCAATAGAAGCTTCTCAACCTTCTGGATAAACAAGGAGATGACGAGGAGAAGATGATTGGAGATGATGATGGAGAGGATGATGATGGAGATGAAGAAGACGACAACAATGACGACGATGATGATGATGATGAAGACGATAGGGGCCTGGCGGCATGGCTAGAACGGTGGCAGCAACAGTCGAATGGCGGCGGGCAGCTCCTCTTAGTGGGTAGCAGCACGATCAATCCCTTCCTCCTCTCTCCTCAATCTTGGGAGGGGGGGTTCATATATAGGGTGAAGGTTGGGGGGGGGGGGGGGGGTGGCCACACAAGTGGTAGGGTGCATGCCCTCCTCCCCATGCCCCTCCACAACTCAAGCTCCACACATACTCCCTCTCCCCGCCATGCAACGGCTGAAGGGGAGGGGGAGTTTAAATTTTTTTTTGCAATTAATTCATTATCTTTTTTTGACCCTTGAAGGGGAGTTCCTACGGTGGCTTGCGGTTTCAAGCCACAGTTTCATATGCACCACGCGGGCATGGTATTGATTATGTGCGAGGATGAGGCACTTAGGCCAAGGTTCTTTTTTTTTGTTGCGGGAGAATTGTCTGAACTGCTTTTGCGCGGGATCTAGAGTCATTAATATTTCATTGTGGAAATATTAAAAGAATATTGAAAGATCTCCGAACTTTCAAAAAACTCATTATTAATTTCATCACATCTCTGTCACGTATTTTGTCAGATTTGTGAGTGAATAAGGTCTTTGGGACTCCAAAACACATCAGACTTTGGGAATTTTGGCTAAAAAAGAAGAGAGAATCACGAAATGGACTCCACTATCCCTAAAAAAGAGGAGACAAGAATACCATATTCTTGCACACGTGGCAAACTCTCTTTGGCCTGTTTTTTAATCTCGTGATTAACAAAAGTGCATTTTTGGAAGTGTTTTTGGCCCTAATGTGTTGGGGATTGCACTGATGGCTGGCACAGGTATTGGTTTTTGGGGATTCTACATATGACCATTCTTGACGGGCTTGTAGGATGATAAAGGATAAGAATTTAGAGGTGAGTATTGATGAAGAGCGAATGACACTTTCGTTAGAGTCTTCAAGACCTGCAATTGAAAACCTCTCATATGTGGTCTCTCCCTTGGGGTAGTGCTAGTCTTCTTTATCGTGCACAAGACGTAGTTCAATTAGTTTGGGAGACAGGTCAAAGCAAGCTGAGAGTATTGTCAGGCACTTGAGGACCCAAACTGTGTATATATTTTGGTGCAGATATTATGTGAGTGCTTGTGCATACTTAGATATTACGCAATTAGAAGACCGTGGGCTGGTTCCTTGTAACAATATGTGCATGAAGCAAAGTTGTCCATATTGAGGAGAAGTACACATGAGGGTGTATGAGACATCCTTTGCATTGTGATAGCACGATGTAGCATAATCGAACATATTGACATTGAACTTTTGGTAGCTGGTAGGTACTGGGCTTGCTCGATGGGTACAGTGTACTTTTCATGGCCATTCGTGCGATGTTACCACAATCGATTGGAATGGTACTAAGGCGGAGTGCAAGAATGAATCGTGCAAATGGGTCAGGGTGAGAGGTCTAACCAAAGGCGAGACAAGCTCCCTAGGTATGTCCTACCCTTGATGTGCCCTGACCAATTGTGGGGGATGTGTAGAGGACTAGGGGATTAGGGACAGAGCCAACCGACCAAGGTCACTGGACGTACCGAATTTGAGGACCCCTAGGTATCATGCTATGATTGTGAGTGCTTTTTTTTTCTTGTCTTGTTTTTTTTAAAGAATAACCTGAGTATAACCATTGCAATATGTTGAGGCTATCATCCTTTCATGTTAAATGATGTGGATCTAGGACATGACACAAGCTATGGTGGATCAAAGATGTAAACCAAGTTCATAATGACATGGACAAGTAGAGACAAACTATTACACAAGTGAATTAGGTTCCAAGATAGATTAGATTGGACTCATAAACACAATCTTGTGTAGAATCGACAATGACAGACACTTAACTGAAAGTACAAAGCATCATAATATTATGTTCATTTCATAGTCAAGTACAATGCTTTATAGGCTTTGAGTTGTTCCACTCTCCTCACTGTGCATATGGGATTCAGGACAGCTCCTCTTGGAGCATACATCATTTGTCTATTTCTCAACACCCCCCTCAAATGATGAGTCCCTACACTTGCTGGCTTTTGCCCCCCCTTCATGATAACATGGGCCGGAAGACTAGTTCATAGGCAGCCTAGTCAAGTTAAAGCTTGAAACTTTACATCTTCGCAAGGGTTGTACAAATCAAATTCACTAAGGAAAAGAAAGATCCACTATGGGAAAAACATATGAAAGATCCAATGAAAGTTCTTCAAAACAATCTGTCAGAGTTGTTGATGGTAGTGGAAGCATATTCTTCTTCTTCTCTTTCTTCCATGTATTGGTTCTGGTGATGATCACTTTGCAATTGTTGGGCTCTCTTCTTGTGGAAACATTCACTGGCTACATGGCCAGTCTTACCACAATAGTGACATGTAATCCGATCCTTATTATTGTTGTTGATGAATCCTCGACCTCTTCCTTTAGGTCCAGCAGCTCCTTTGGTGTACAAAAGATTTTCCCTAGATGATGAGACATTGTCTTTTGCATTCTTGGTTTTTACTTTGCCTTCTTCATCGAGTAGTGAGTGCTCAATATCTTTAAGTGTGAGGCTTGGAACATTACTCAAAGTGGACACAAGATTTTCATATGGATCCTTGTTTACACTTGCAAGCAGTACGTCTATTGCTTCATCTTCCTCAATATTCTCTTTAAGAGATGCAAGTTGAGTTTTTAAACTCTTAAACTTATTAATGTGTATGGTCATAGAAGCACTGTCTTTGATATCCAGTTTATAAAACTGCATGAGAAGTTTTACCTTTGAATTCTTTGCTTGAGTACGAAACATTTTATCAAGTTCCTCCCAGGCGGTTTTAGCATTTCTAATGCCAGATATATGATGTAACACATCATCACTTAATCCCCAAGCAATGATGCCTAGTGCCTTATTATTCATCTTCTTACATTCTTTGGATTTGAACTGGTCTTTTTCAATGAACCCGTCTTCATCATCTTCCTTCTTGTTATCTGCATCATCTTCAAACAAGTCCCATAAGTCCTTTCGCATCAGGTGGTACATGGTCTTTTCCTTCCAGGCATGGAAGCCTTCTCCATTGAACTTTTCTATTTTCTCAAGTTCTGCCATGTTGAGTAGCTCCAATTAACTGAGAAAAGACCAGCAAGGGGGATTTGTGAAGTGTCACAAGGAGGTTAGTGTCAATTGACACTAGTTGAGTATCAATAGATACTATTCTTGAGCTTAGTATTGAATGTCGGTGCTTGATCTTCTTCTTGCTTGTTGATTTGAAGTGTTAATCTTGTTGGGAACTAAGTTCAAACTCAGATAAGAGTGGCAGTGTGTGCCCTCAGTTGAAAGGAATGAGAAATTGAAGGAAAAATGAGCTTGCACCTTGATGGCTATGGCTTCCTGGATTAGGGTTTTGACCTAGGCCTGGTTTTTTTCAGATATCTAGAGCTAGAGTTGATCATTTTGGAATTTTTTTTTCTGGAAATGTAGCTTACTCCATGCTCTACAAGAGCCCCATGATAATCATCAAGATCGGGTACTGCAGTCCGCACGCAGATCAACGAAACGTAACCAGGCGCAGATATGGCAGCGACGTCAAATTTTAGCAATGCCAGGCTTGTAGGTATCCAATTTCAAGCTTAGATGTGAAAGGCAAAAGCTCCTTGAGTAGAAGAACAATACTCCTGAAGAAAGCACACTGAAATATTGCCTGATTTGAGAGATATGAGAGCTCAAAGTGAGGTATGTCCTGCAGGCCACAAACTGGGGCTATGGCAGCAACTGACAATAGTGACAATGCTGAGGTCCAGATAGCCAAATCTCATGGATTGATGTGATATAGGGAAGCTTTGTGAGGCAGAGAACAAATTTCCAGAAGGAAGCTCAGAGAGATTTGGTATGTGGAGTGAGATACAGGAGCTTCAAGATGACAGGGTGCTGCTGGCTATGGCTGCCACAAGGTCCAACTGAGATTTGAGGTTGAAACTGAAGATATGAGCTGAATGCGGGCTGGTTAGAGATCACCAGAGATGAAGGGAGACTAGATATTTAGAGTGTGAGCTGTGCCATGCCCAATTGGGCTCCGATACCATGTTAAATGATGTGGATCTAGGACATGACACAAGCTATGGTGGATCAAAGATGTAAACCAAGTTCATAATGACATGGACAAGTAGAGACAAACTATAACACAAGTGAATTAGGTTCCAAGATAGATTAGCTTGGACTCATAAACACAATCTTGTGTAGAATCGACAATGACAGACACTTAACTGAAAGTACAAAGCATCATGATATTATGTTCATTTCATAGTCAAGTCAATGCTTTATAGGCTTTGAGTTGTTCCACTCTCCTCACTGTGCATATGGGATTCAGGACAGCTCCTCTTGGAGCATACATCATTTGTCTATTTCTCAACATTTCAATGGGTTGGAAAATGTCGAGATTCAAAGGCTCTAGAAATGGATATTACAGCGATGATTGTGCCCTAGCCTCATTGCTAGAGAAACAGTTGTTGAGAGGGAGAGATACACTGGAGGTTTTGCAAAATCTCTTTGTACCATGTAATGTTGGTACAATTGGAGTAATGGCTGCCGTGAGTGCCAAGTATCTAGAAAGAGAGAGGCGCCACTAATCATGCAATGTGGGAAATCAACAAGGGTGATTTTTGCTTTCGGTCGTGTGGCTTCATCATGGCTCTTGTAAGGTTGGTGGTCTTGCGATGACTTGGGCATTGAACACTTTCATACACATACATGTGTTGTCCTGCATCCACTTGACGCTTCATGAGAGTATATGTAAATCACATGCGTCAATTATGATGAATAGCTGCAACACAAAAATGTATTACTTCATCTAAATCCTATGATGGTGATTGCGATGCATCTCATCTGAGCTTGTTAAAGACGTGCCACGCATTAGTAGTAAGGAAGGTTTGTACAGCTGGGGGAGGCTTGCCCCTTTAACCACTTAAATACAAAAAGTTGTGGCAGGATGGCATTTGGCAAGCAGCTCATACAACATAGGGCCTACTCGATTTGTATGAGGTGGATGAATTTGGGTGGTCAGGCGACTGGGGCTGTGTCGATGGTGGGCTCATGGCAGGCTGGGCAGGGAAGACATCGGCTGGGATCCAAAAGGTATAGTCCCTAGCCACCTCGATCTCAAGAATTCCTCAAAATAATTCATCAAACTCCTTCTTAAATCGAGCTTGCTTCTCCTCCTTTGAGCACCAAGTGCTTGAGCTTTTGGGGAGGGCCCGCATGGTCGGGGTTGCCACTCTTTGGGCATTCCCCTGAGATTTTGTTTTCCTGGCCTGGGAAGTTTTTGGCTTGCATCTGAGGCGATGTCGCTTGGGGCCTCATTTCTTTGCATACCTCTTAAGGGTAGGCACATAGCATTCTGGCAAAGGAGCTTGTGCCACATGCTCCCTCCGACGGCAGATAATGTCCTTGCAAGCCAGCTGCACTGGGTTCTCCATGATGGCTATTGTAGAGGAACCTGCAAAATGTGAACTAAGGTTAGGCTTTGAGGCATGGTAGAATTATTTGTATGGAAGGGATTAAACAATGGATTATCAAGCGCATATGAGAAGGAGTGAATGAGGTGAGGCAAGCAGTGTTTGTTGTAGAGGGACAACCCCCGCGATGATATTCGTCCTGCTTCAACTACGGAGTGCATTTCAGCTATAGAAAATCTTGGCTTATGCTAAGTTGCGTGGACTGGTTGTCATGGAGTGGAGCAGGGCTCATCCTTGGAAGGATAGATCGGAAAGGGGAAAGGTGTATAGAAGGGGACGACACCCCATCTACGTCATCAGAGATGTTGGTCAGGGCTTCCTATGGCGGTAATGAGGGTTGCATGCCCTCCACCTAGAGGCAGGAATGGTCACACAACTTCTAGATGTGTGGTGAGAGGAGGATCTGAGGAGCTCAGCCTGTCAAACCCAACTCTTCTCACTGTG
The DNA here is from genome assembly GCF_053477565.2 of Lygodium microphyllum. NCBI lineage: Eukaryota > Viridiplantae > Streptophyta > Polypodiopsida > Schizaeales > Lygodiaceae > Lygodium > Lygodium microphyllum. Next base: position 11,710,939 of record NC_141154.1, read on the forward strand.
CTTGACTACCATTGCTTGTGTGTGTTGATATTATCTGTACAGGGTTACAAAACTCATAGTTTATTTATGTACATATTTATGAGTCCATGTCACTTCTTGAGGATAAAAACCAATTGTAGAACTCAGGATTGTACTGGAGTGTGGCACATGCATCCAGTACTACTCGTGGCAGCCTACTCAATAACAATAGATATTTTGCAACATCGAGTAGCATGGTACCTTGTCCGAGTCTACTGGCAACATATAACTCCTCCTTAGTGAGAACCTTATCAGCCAGAGAGTTCTCTTGGCTAGTTCCGGCTAAGTCCATACCCCGAATGGTAGTCAGTACTTGAAAGGAATTCAGTGCCACATAGGTTGGGTCTCTTTGAGAATGCCATTCAGCCAATTGCTCCTCTGAGATTGAATAATATGGGCTCCTAGTTCGGCCATTGCAATGCGGTTCTCAAACCAACATTTTTCAAATTGACTTCAACCCTCTGATTGTTGCTTTAGTTGCTCTATCTCTAAGAGATTGGTTGGTAGAGCACATCATTGAATGTGACAGTTAAGCGTAGTTCGTCAGCTTCTTCGTCAAAGGTGAGTCGCATGCATTTATGCAGGAGTCTGTCATAATGCTCGTCAAGATGTTCTTGCTCTTCCCAAGATAGGGGAAATGGCAAGTATTCTTCAAGCTACTCTCTAGGAAATGCGCCCATGTCTGCAAGGACGTAGACACATGCAAACACTTTGAGCTTAGAATCCAACCTAGTTAAGCATTTTGTGACACTTCTATGTTCAATGAGGGCTTGCTCGGTTGCTATCTCATGCAAGGTTCTAGGAGTTTCCCTAGGCTTTAGCTTAGCTGGGGACTCAGGCCTAGATGAGGAAGATTGGTCAACACTAGGATTGCTTATGCTCTCAGGGGTTCCATGTTTCCCTTGAGGCCTTGTTGCTATTGTGTCATGGTTCTCCTTGGATGTGACCGGTATAGTCTTGTTACCCTGTTCTAACATTGTTGTATTCACTCTTGATTGGTCAATGTGAGTTTTTTTGTCGGTGAATTGAGTGTTGCAAGCAACTATTGATGGTAATGATTGCTTTGATTTTTCAGAACACATGAATGTGTTTGAGGTTTCACCGCTATTAGGAGAGACATCAATGGGTTCATTGGTGGATGGACTCGATGCTTTATTCCTCAGCTCTTTAGCGCTCTTGGTCTCAATGTCCTTGGGGTCCAGAAACACTTGTAATTACTGTTGTTTTTGTTGTTTTTTCCTATTTTTCTTGGTCATGAAGGTGTATCTCTTAATGACTTAGGACCCTGAACTAGGTCAGTCGTTGATGTGCTTGGTTGGGCCTCATCTTTCCCTTTCTCTGTTGTGTCCTCATGGGACGTAGTTGTGACCTACTGGACAGCCTTGCTAGGTTGTGAGGGTACAACTGCCTCTCTTTTTGGAGAGTCTAGCTCTTCGGCTAATTCTCCTTTGTTTAGCTTCTCAAGCCTAGGCTTTCAGTGCTTTGGAAGTGCTGGGGGTGTCAAGGATGTTGGTTGTGACACCTCTTCCATAGGTGAATTGCTAAGGACGTATTCCACAAGGGGTGTCATCACGGCCACAGGTTGTGACAGTTGTGATCCTTGATTGGAAGTAGTAGCAGCTAGTTCAATGGACTGACCACTGTTAGTAGATTGCAGTGTCAGGTCCTTAGGCGGATTGGAAGTGGTTGTCCTTTGTTGCCCTTTAAGCATTCACTTGTGCAGATTGAGCCTCAATTGATCTAGTCACAATAGATTGTAGAGGCATATCCTTGGGCCGAGAGCTACGGGTGGTGTCATGTCCCACCTCTTGGACATCTGGAAGCTTAGATGGAGATAGAGGTTGGGATTGAGCTGTTGCACTTGATGGCTGTTGTTGTGCTTCCTATGTCGGTTTAGGGAAAGAGGGTGTAGGAGACTTGGGACTCCTAAGTGGCTTTGATACTAGCTGGAAGATTTTCTCGTGGCCGCAAGATGGTTCTGCCCTTTGCTTTATTGAGCATTTAGCCTTGTCATGAGCAATGTTGTGCCTATGATGCTTGTTATCCAATTGGGAAATCAAAGGGTTCTTGGGCACTAGTGGCTTTTGTGTATCCTCAACAATTACATCTGATATCTGCTTGTCAAGCACACTAGACTGAGGATCTAGCCTTCGATTAATCCCATTTGGTTTCTTAATTTTGATCATGAGGGGCTCGGTCACTCCAATGTTTTTGACTTGAGACTTGGTTTTTTGTTTAGACTTCCTCCTACGCTTTTTTGCTCTTGATATGTCTTGGCCTTCGGCTGACAGAGGAGGTTTAGCAAGGGGTTTTGGTACCCAAATCTATCGGTTACCTACATAATACCCTTGTGCACGTAGCAATGCTTTGGGTATCCATCGTGGCGTTGTGCTAGCTCTCCATCGATGCCTTCGTCTATAAGGCTTGGGCTTCTTTTGGGGTCTTCTACGATATTTGTAAGTCCAACGCCCGTCCTTGGCATTGTCTCTTGACCTTCTTGTTTCAAGCATGGCCTCACTCACTCGTTCTCATTGTTCAACCTGTGCTTGTATCAACTCTTTCAACAGGTCCTTGCTCTCATTACTAGGCTTGCCTGTTATGTTAGCACCTTCCTTGCCTTTCCCTCAACGTTCGATGAGGTCACCCCTGCTAAAGGTTGTGACTATTCTCACACTCGATAGTGTCAAGTGTATCCTCTGTGCTACGTAATCAACCTCACACTTTGTCGCCCTTTTGAAGGGTCTTACTAGGAGGGTTTCCTTTCCGCAATTAGCACTATTTGGAGGAACATGAAATAGGATAGACAAGTTTTCAGTTTCAATTTTCACGAGGATTTTGCACTTCCCTATAAGTGCTTGTGGGTGTCCCCCATAAGGACTAAGAGTCGCATTTGTGGGTGTGATCTCTGGTTGGCCTAGTTGTCAAGATTGTGGGAGAGAAGGAAGGAGTCTCGCTTGAAGCTTTCTTGCTTGCACAATGGGGGAATACACACAAGGGTGGAGGCTGAAAACAGTTTTCCTCTTCTTAGTTGTGTAAGCCAAAAGAACTCAAGTACAAAGAAATAGAAGAACCCTATATATGGGTCTCAAACCAAACTCAACTAACTAATGTGGCATACTAACTGAGCCACGAACTAGAGTAGATAAGGATAGCTATCATGTAGCTATTATTCATGGGTGGTGTACCAACCGCGTCTGCAACTGACAAGTCGGTGACATAAATACACAATGGTCACCCTGGTGTATCACGAGTGGAGCTCGATATCTCAACACTCCCCCTCGAGCTCAATCCCAATTCCTGCACACCAAGCAGGTCTTTGAACTTTCGCAGCTTCTCTACGCCCAATGCCTTCATGAATATGTCAGCTACCTGATCCTCTATGCTGACATAAACTAGATCAATAAGACCTAGTAAAACCCTCTCTCGCACATAGTGATAATGCACCTCAATGTGCTTTATTCTAGCATGATAGACTGGGTTATTTGCCAAGTGTATACTACTCATGTTGTCACAATAAATGACAACTGGTCCATCTCTAGACTCATGCATATCATAAAGTAGCTTATGCAACCAAGCTACCTCACATGCAGCCATTGCTGCACCCCTGTACTCAGCCTCTGTGCTCGACAAGGCAACTGTAGACTGTTTCTTACTACTCCAAGTGACTGCAGCACTCCCAAAAGAGAACACATATCCACTGGTAGATTGTCTATCAGAAATACTACCAGCCCAATCAGCATTAGTGTATCCATGCAACTGTATCTGAACCCCAGTCTCATAAAATAGTCCATACTGCAATGTGGACTTCACATACCTGAGTATGCGTCTAGCCGCATCCAAACGTGGTTTCCTTGGAGCCTGCATAAACTAACTTACCAATCCAACAGCATAGCTCAAATCTGGCCTGGTAATAGTCATATAAATCAAGCTTCCTACTATGCGTCTGTACATAGTAGGGTCTTCTAGAAGCTCACCTGCATCTGTGCTCAGCTTCACATTTTGCTCCAAAGGAACTAAAATAGGCTTACAGCCTGTCATCCCATATTTGGACAGCATGTCCAATCCATACTGCCTCTGCAAGAGCTGTATCCCACTTGGTGATCTAATCACCTCAATGCCCAAGAAATAACGCAGCTCTCCCAAATCCTTCATCTCAAACTTCTGCTTCAATAGCATTTTCACATGAAGGATATCTTCATCACTGTCACCTATCATAATCAAATCATCAACATAAATGACAAGTAGCATAATACATTTCTCTATTTTTCTCACATAAAGTGAGAAATCTGCCTTGGAAATCTGAAAGCCAATAATGACAAGATACTGTCCTATCTTGTCAGACCATGCTCTAGGTGCTTGCTTCAAGCCATACAAGGCTTTCTTCAACCTGCAAACAAACTCAGGATGAACAGCATGCACATAACCTGGTGGCTACTCCATATAGACCTCTTCTTGCAAATCACCATGCAAGAAGGCATTCTTTACATCCATCTGATGTAAAGACCATCCCTTTGATGTAGCCATAGCAATGACTGCTCTTACGGTTGCCATCCTTGCAACCGGACTGAATGTTTCTTCATAGTCAATGCCATATGTTTGTGCATACCCCTTGACTACTAATCTTGCCTTGTATCTATTCACCGAACCATCTACATTGTGCTTCACCTTATAAACCCACTTACAGCCAATTGCATTTTTACCTTTAGGCAAAGGTACCAATTCCCATGTAGCATTTGCTTCCAAGGTATCCATTTCTTCATCCATGGCTTTCTCCCATTTTTCTTTTCCCATGGCTTGCTCAAAAGAAGTGGGTTCTGGTTCCTGTATCACTTTGACCATATATGCATAATGAATGGCTGTAAATCCATCATATTTCAGCCTATCCATAGGATACCTAGCTCTCGTAGACCTGCGCAAAGTAGGTTCACTCCCAGGTGCTCTCAAAACATCCCTGGTCTTCCTTACTCCAGGTGTAACAATAGAAGGAATACCCAACTCATCATCAATACTCTATTCTGAGCCACTGGATTCACCATCCACATAAGAGTGACATGCATTCACATCAAACATGGGCTGATCAACCTTCTCTTTTCCTTTTCGTGATACCTGCATACCACTATCTGCATTGCTTTGAGAACATTCTCCTTATCTCAATCTGCCTGTCCATGGCGAAGAATGTGAACCACTACTAGAGGATGCTCCAAGTCCACTAATATTTTGTGACTGCTGCTGTGAATTCTGTGCAGCATTACCATTTTGTGCATCTACATCATCAATCACATTTACTAGTTTATACCAGCTACTCATCTCATCAAAAACAACATCTCTGCTTACTGTAAACTTATGAGTAGAAGGGTTATAGCATCTATACCCTTTTTGTTGCAGAGAGTAACCAATAAAGATGCACTTCTCAGCTTTTGGATCCAACTTGGATCTCAACTCATCTGGGACATGTACATAGGCAATGCAACAAAAAATTTTCAAATGAGAAATATCTGGTTTCCTACCAGTATACCTCTCCTCTGGAGTCATTCCATGTATTGCTGCAATGGGAGTCCTGTTCATTATGTAGACTGCTGTAGCAACTGCTTCAGCCCAATAAAAATCTGGCAAGTCTTTTTCATTGAGCATGGCATGAGATACCTCTCCAATATGCCTGTTTTTCCTTTCTGCAATTCCATTTTGTTGTGGAGTATGACTGCATGAATATTGCTGCTTTATGCCATGCTCCTACAGGAACCTTGCAAACTCATTTGAGAGGTACTCTCCCCCTCCATCTGACCTTAGGCATTTTATCTGCAGGCCTGTTTCTTTTTCAACCATCGCTTTAAGAGTTTTGAAATGCCCAAAAACTTCACTTTTCTTTTTCATAAAATACGCCCAAACTTTTCTGCTATAGTCATCAATAAAACTGACAAAATAATGACAACCTCCAAGAGATGCAGCTTTAGTTGTCCACACATCAAAGTGGATTAATTCCAATGGCTTCTTACTCTCTTGAACATGTCTAGGAAACGGTTTCCTTGCCTGTTTTCCAAACTGGCAGGCTTCACATACCTTATGGATTTCTGCAACCTTGAATTTGGGCAATCCTGCAACAATATTTTGGGCCTGCATTGATTTAAGTCGCTGTACATTAACATGACCAATGCGTTTATGCCAAATATCAATATCTACAACTACACCGGTCCCATGTGCAAACATTGCTGCACTCAATTCAGACATGTCTACATCCAATGTAAACATTCTGCCCTTCTTCTTTCCTTTTGCTATCAAGCGACCTTTATTTTTCATATCCTCAACAAAGCATCCATGAGGATCAAATGTGACCTGCAAGCCCTGTTCAACCATTTGACCAACAGAAACCAGATTCTTGGTGATATTTGGGACATGAAATACATCGGACATGTATTTCTTTTTCCCATCCTGCATAGACAAATGAATTTTTCCAATCTGCACAATAGGATGTGCAGTATCATCACCAGTCTCCACAAATCCTGGTTTTTCCATTTTCCTTGCATCCTCCATCCATTCTGCATGACCTGTCATGTGGTTTGATGCACCTGAGTCAACATACCATACATCATTGCTTTCTTCTACACTTGTCACAGAATTGTTCATGTGCTGCACCATAAACAAGTGCTCATTTCTGTCATCACCCTGCCTACTAGAAGATGCATAATTCCCTTGTTGCAATTTCCCATTCATGATGTCATTCTGGTTTTTATAGCAGTCTTTAGCCATATGACCCATTTTACAACAGTAGTAGCATTCAACATTACTGTTTGCATTTTGGCCTCTTTGCCATCCACCACGACCTCTTTGGCTCCCCTGCCTCTTGAGTTACCATGTCCTCCTCCATAGGACTAGTTTTCTTGAGTTTGCTGCATATTCTAATTTGTATCACGGCCTCCAAATCGGCCTCCTCTACCTCTGCCTCTACCTCTTCCAGCATTTGAGTAGAAGACAGCTTCTTTTGAAGTTCCTCCTGAAGAAGATGCACCACCATTTCTCTGCTCCTCAGAAATTAGAAGAGCAATCAGCTCCTCAAAATCAGGAAATCTTTCACGAACTAAAATGGATGTCCGAAACTGTGCATAATCCTTTCCTAGACCATTCAAGGTCACAGAAACTAAATCATCATCTTCCACTGGCGACCCAATGGAAGCAAGTGCATCTGCAATCTTCTTCACCTTTATGTGGTAGTCATTGATGCAACTCTCATACTTTCTCATTGATGCTCATACTTTCTCTTTGTACATTATGCAACTCTTGCTTGAGCTGCATTTTCCTGGCTTGTGTATTTGTGCTATACATTTTTGACAAAGTATCCCATGCCTCCTTTGGCATACTTGCATCCTGAATATGCACAATCATAGAGTCTGAAATACTGATAGACAGCCAGTCATAACTTTCCTGGCTCTCTCATGCCATGCTTTGAATTCCTGCATTTGCTGTTGACTGGGAACATCAGGAAGAACTGGTTCTTCTTCATTTCTTGCAACAAATTCCCAATATCCTTTTCCCATAAGGAAATTCGTCATTCTAAACTTCCATGCTTGGAAGTTGTTCTTGTCAAGCTTTTCAGTTACAATCTGTGAAAGAGAATCAGACGCCATTACAGAACACTGCAAAAAATTCTGTCACTGCAAAAAACACAGCTTCACCCTCACAAGGGCAAATCTGCAAAACTGACGAAAGTGGTATTTGACCACACAGTCACTTCCTAGTGACGATTTTGCATCAACAAGCAACAAGGATGATTCTGTAACTCCCAATGTCTCTGCGCACAAGCATACGATGCAATTTCTACAGTAACTTTTCACTGACCTGTAGAACAGTGGCTGCACAGCATAAAATTGGGCCTTTTCCTGAGTGCGTGCAGAAAACTTCTGCCTCCAAAACAGGCCCCGAAATGGCCTCAAATCAAAAAAACAAGGTCGCCAAGGGCCAAAGCCCTTACCCGCAGCATATACTGCCCTCTTGCTTCACCGCGAAGGGCGTCTCAACCTGAGACAATGCACTCCTGCACTTTCCGGCTGTGCTACCTGCAGAGATCTGCTCCCAAAACAGAAAATGAAAGCAACACTGCTCCTCTTACCAGAACATCGCGAGCTTGGCTTGCTTTCTTGAGCTCCTTACCACGAACAAGGCTCTGATACCATGTCAAGATTGTGGGAGAGAAGGAAGGAGTCTCGCTTGAAGCTTTCTTGCTTGCACAATGGGGGAATACACACAAGGGTGGAGGCTGAAAACAGTTTTCCTCTTCTTAGTTGTGTAAACCAAAAGAACTCAAGTACAAAGAAATAGATATATGGGTCTCAAACCAAACTCAACTAACTAAGGTGGCATACTAACTGAGCCACGAACTAGAGTAGATAAGGATAGCTATCATGTAGCTATTATTCATGGGCAGTGTACCAACCGCGTCTGCAAAACAACTGACAAGTCGGTGACATAAATACACAACGGTCACCCTGGCGTATCACGAGTGGAGCTCGATATCTCAACACTAGTAGGGTCCATACTTCATAGGTCAAGATATTAAAATCTGCTCCTTTATCAATCAGAGCATCGATAGTGTGCTCTCTTTTCACGGTGAGTTTGACCCTAAAATAAGCAGGCGGTACTATGTCTTCATCTTTCAGGTCTTGGCTTATAAATTTAAGCCTTTTGACAAATGCCCTTGAGTCCCCAACTGCATGACCACATGTGGATTCTCCACTGATGTCTTGGATCGTCTGTGCAGTGCTATTCAAGGTTCATCTTTCATTAGGATTGTCATATCTAGTCATCCTCGCCGTTGTAGCTTGATGTTGTTGCTTTTTGCTTTGACTAGATGCAGCCCAAATGCAACACGTATGTGCTTTTGCAGTGTGGATTTTTTGCCCTTGTTGGCTAGATTGGCCCATTGAGATTCTAGGGTCTCTGTTTGTCTTTGTTCGGGTATGGGCTTTTGGTTGCTCTTTTGCAAGTGAGAATCCATGCTCGTGTAGAGCCATTACTACACTAGGGTCTAATTTGGAGGACTTGTCACACGTACTTGGGGGAGGTGTAGAGGGGGCAGCCCCCTCTGCGGGGGTCTGGGTGGCCGAGTGGGCCAAGGGCCGAGTCAGGTAGGCCGAGTCAAATGGGTTGAGGACCGAATGGTGAATTCGACGGAGACGAATGTCAACTTATCCAAGTGGGGTTGGGCCGAGTCGGTAGGGTTGAGGACCCCATTTCAAAGTTGGTCTGAATGCTTCACTCAAACAAGCCGAGTGAAAGGCGTCTGAGTGTAGTTGGTCAAGGATTGAATACTAAAGGGCAAAATGGCCGAGGGCCAATTTTGGGACTCGGCCTAGGATCGGCGTCACTCGGACAGGCCGAGCGCGATGCGATTTTTTCCAGACTTCAAAGAATTCATTGCGTGGAGCAATCGAGGCCTTCCTACGTGCTGAGCACCTCCAGATCCAAGCTACTCATGTAGGGGAAGGTGTGGAATTACCTAGGTTGGGCAAATAACTCCTAGATGACCAAATCGAAGCAGGTCCACGTGATGAAGCTCTCTCCCTCTCTCCTGTTCTCCAGAAACCCTGCAATGCAAAATGTGGCCTTTCTTGCCACTCCTGGCCCCTTATCACCCTGCCCAAGCCTGTACTCACCTTAATCTTGCTCCCCTTACTAATATTTAACCCAAAATTGTATTTTTTACCCTTCTTTTTCTTGTTTTAGCCTGTTATACAGCAACAGAAAACCCTACTGTGTGCTCCAATGTTTTGCTCCTATACTTCCTAAATGCAAGAAAAAATCATAAGAGAAATACCTACACTACTCCATCATGCTTTCGCAAGTCCAAAAAACCAAAAAATTACTTGGTAAGGAGATTGAATACCTCTTCAAACTCCCTTGCTTCCTATCTACCCACCTTAAGCACTGGTTCGGGAAAAATCCTACTTCAATGCTCGATTGAAAGCATACAAGTGCTCAAGGCTTGAATCCGTTGGTCCCGGTAATGGAACCAAAATGTGGGAGCTTTCGCTCAACCACCAAGACCCATGGACCGCTTATTGCTTCAAGCATTCCAAGCCGAGCACTAATGGCTACCTCTCACATAGCCGATGCGCCATTCATATCTACGGGTGTAGTGAGCTTACCTCCATGATGATCGAGTTACCTCCTCTTCTGTGTACTCCAGTAGCTCCATGATCCAACTGCAAGCTTCAAGCAAGCTCCATCCTCAAGCTCAATGCTCCAAGCTCCATTGCTGTGAGCAAGAGAAGAGAAGAGAAGAGAAGAGAAGAGAAGAGAAGAGAAGAGAAGAGAAGAAGAGAGGAGAAGATGGAGAGCTTCTCCTCCCCTACCCCTCACCCTCACGCACACTCCCTCACACTCTCACACTCCCTCTCTCAAGCACAAGCTCAAGCAAGTAAGAAGAAGAAGAAGAAGAAGAAGAGGAGAGCCACTTTTGGCCACACACAAGAATGAGCTTCTCATTCACTTATCAACTTTATATACAAAATCCTAAATCCCTTTTGGGTGGTCATCCCCTTATCCCCTTTTTTACATGGCCGGCCATGGCCTAGGCCCCTTTTTCCCATTGTCCTCCTATCTTCCTAGCTTCCTTTCCACCGCCCGTCCACATTTACAAATTGCATAGGTGAGAGCCCAACACTCTTAAAATAAATCATGGTGCGGCTTGCCCCTTTTCTACAAAAGTATTGACTTGCGCTTTTTCTCATATGCCTTTTTCCTTGATTTAGGACTTTTCTACACTTCTTGTGTTTTCAAATTCTTCTTGGCATGCCTTCGCCTTCTATTTCACTTTTGCCTTGGCCTTGTCTTCTGCTTTAGATTTTCCAACTTTTCCACCTTGTTCGTTTGAGGGTTAACACATGTATTAGGTCTCAAGAGGAATAAAAGAGAATGGCCAAATGCAAATTGATTGAGAAAGGGGAATGAAGCCCAATACATAACCAAGTAGTGTGTACACATCACTAACATCACATTGACAAGGATAGGTTCTAGGTCCAAATGGCACCATAGACATAGCATCGATGCTAAGTGTTATTGGAACCAAGTAGTATAGCCAAATGACATCAAGACAAGATAGGAATAAAGCATTGTCTGAAAAAATAGCTTACTATCCTATTTATTCCAATAGTGAAATATGCTTCAGATACATATACATATGGGCTTTAGTAAAAGCATACAAAAGCTCCAACAATGATAAATATATTTCTCTTGTAGTGTAGCAATAGATTAGCTATAAATAGGAACACTAATTAGAGATCTCTCACTTCAATAGTGTGCCTAAAAAGATTGGAAATAATGCCAAGTAAGTTTACTAGATGCAAGAGGCCACACAATATGTAGGTGATTTGCTGGAAGCCAGAGAATAAGTTGTTGGAAATCAGCACTATTCACATACGTAGAGCAATATGTGTTGCTAGTAATGTTGGCTATGGAGAGCCCAAAACACGTGTCCAATGCTGGTTGGGAGTGTGCCAGAGGTTGCCCAAGTTTCCAAGAGAAGTACAATTGAAAATGAGCTGCTACACAGCATCAAGAGTGCTATCTAGGAATAGGCATAGCCTGTGATAGCTCATGTTGTTGCTATAGAGTTGAATATTGGTGTGGCTAAAGAAAATGACCATGATAGAGCACTCACAAATGCTTAGTGCAACCTCTTCAATCCTTGAAGTAAGCTCTTGTAAGTTGGAAGAGAGCTAAAGGTCAATGCATATCTCGGGGAGTTGAAGCAATGATTGCCATGAATCTTGAGGTACAGGACTCCAAAGGCTAAAGAAAATATGAAGAATAAGCTTCTCAAACGAATGCTATAATACTAGTTGAAGGGAGGATTCTATGAGGCAAGATACTCCAAAAATCTCATTGTCAATTTGATGAATATCAACCAAAGGGACAATGAAGACATTGGAGATTACATTACTCACATGCAAAGTCTCTTTAAGAGAATCCCAGTGTCAAAACAACCTAACAAACGAGTGGTCTCCACTGTATTCTTAAATGGAATTTGAAGTAAAGAGCTTTACAAGGCCTTGGTGAGCAACTTGAATTTGCACAGGGATGTGTTAGCTAGGGTCTTCAAAGAAGCCATACATATGGACAACCTGCTTAAGGAGAGAAGCTCAAGAGCCACAACTTGAGATAGTACCACCTCTAGATTCTTAGAGAGAGACATGCCCGTTAGTGAAAGATCCAACCAGAGCACACAAGACAAGGGGAAGAGTGTTGACTAGAACCAAGAGTTAGTAGACATGAAGTTGGAGTTGGCCAAGCTTCAAAGATGATGAGAACGCCCACACAACCCCATGTGCAATGTGGACATTGCAGAGGAAATAACCTTTCGGCCGAGCGCCTAGATCCTAGATCGAGACATGTGCTAACTGTGGCCACAATGCGATGCATTGCAAATTGTCGAGATGATTCCTATACCTGCAATCACAAATCAGCCGTATTACCTAGGGAATAGGCCGTCAAAATTCAAAAGGGAAGCTCCATTAGCTCTCCCAGTACCCAACAAATCAAATCTAGCTATCCCTAGGATGGATATCAACCCTATAGGGATGGCTAGACCACTTGGACCCTTTGTGACCCATCCACTAAGCGAGACTCTGATACATTACATAGAGGAGCCAAATGAGGGCGAAGTGTACATAAATCCTTATGTCTCATACGAAGAAGAGAGTAACCCTACCTTGATGGATTTCAAACTAGTGCTAGTGATGGTGTTAGACAAGGAAAGAGGTGGAGGTCTAGGAGGATAGAACCGAGAACCCATCACATGTTGGACTTGTGGTCACCCAGGGCACATCTCATCTTACTTCCCCAAAAGGGAGCGAGCTAATTGAGATGTCCGGAGTGTGGGATCACACACTTATATGCCAAGTGTCCTAGGTGAAAATTTTCTAGTAGTTCAACAATCGTGCCATCTGTACCATTGGGGTTGTTCAAAGTTGAGACACTTGATTGTGAGACTACGTTGATTTCGTTGAATATCATGATCCAAGAACAAACTAAGTAGGTCGGTGTTTCATTACCTAGATCTACAACCTTAATGCAACTTCAATAGGGAAGAAGAGTCATGGAAGAAGGAGAAAAATGGTTGAGAGGCAAAGGTTACACTCAAGACAAATAAAATTAGGGGAGTTTTGAGGTCTCAAACATGCCCTGTAACAATCCTAGAGAGAGAAAATATTTTAAGAAATAAAATCATTTTTAAATTTTAAAAAACTTTTATATTTTGGTAAGTAAATATATAAAAACTTGTTAATAAGTCATTGCTGTGATATTCTCGTGGTCGCATAAAACTAGAAATCTAGGCTGCTATAAAGGTGACAAAGATTGTCATAATGAAGATCTTACTCATCCTCATTAAAGTGAAAACTAATATTCAATTTTAATTATGTTCGAAGTTCGATTACTTCCCTTCATTCTCACTCTCTTCTTTCTTTTCCATCCTTAATAGTTTCTTCTTCGTTTTCCTTCTTATTTCTAATGCACATAGTTTTTCAATCCAATCTTCTAATCAGCTATAACAAATATTGAAAAATTCTTATCTGCAATTGGTATGCACAGTGATAATGTTGTTATTGAACTAGATCTTCAAAAGTCTAAGGATGGCAATTGTATCCCCAAAAAGCCATCTATTGGTGGAGTGAACGCTAGAAGGTCCCTAGGCTTTCATGGGAGACTTTGTAAGATAAACTCTAGGCATGGTGGCTCAACTATTAGATACAATCAATGGAAGTCCCTATATAATGCAATTAAGGATCATGATGATAATGAAAAATCTTGGAATAGAAAAGCCGATGTTTGGGAAACACTACACAAAGTATTCTTTTATTGTGATAGAACTAAGTGGAGTGATGATGATCTCAAAGACTTCTAAAACCAATTAAACATTTTTAAAAAGGTTTGGGGTAATCAACACTTCACTCACTATATGGTAAGAAGTTTGCATATATATGTCTCTTTATTGTCTGACTCATATAAGGTTTTTTGATGGAATTTCTTTATTTGCTAACTATGTAGCATATTTTATACAACCATGCTCTATATTTTATCAAGAAATATGGATCTCTATCTATTTGGTCAACCCAAGTATGAAAAAATCACATTATCAAGCAAGAACAAAATACTTTAGACACACAAGATATGGAGGTGGAAGATAAAAAGAAACAAATTTATTAGAGGTCTTTCAATGGTTCTACATGTCAAGAGATTTGGCACAAATTCAAGCTTGAAGATACAATCACATCATGTAATAGATCATCTTTGTCAAGGACTATATCCACTGTTATCCAAAGAATAAAAGAGGGATATTTAAACTCTTGTGAAAAGCAAATATTTTGAGAATGGTTACAAACTAGACAAAGATATGGAAAAACATGGGTTTCAAGAAACCCTTAATATATTTTAGTATATCTTTGTTGTAGAAGAGTCTTTAGTTTTAAGCAATTCACTAGGTCCTCTAGAAGAATCTTTTGTTTCATCCCACTCAATGAGACCTCTATATTTTAGGAACTCTTGTTTCCTATAGCCTAGAAGGAGCTTCAAATTCTTGGCATCTCCTACATGGGAGAGTAAATAAAGCCAAGAACTCCAAAGTATCCTACCCTAGATCCACTATATCCAGGCATTAAACCAAAAAATCTTACATCTTCTTCCTTCTCCCTCAAAATTATCTTATCTAAACCTCTATTGAAAACGTGGGATCCAATCACCTTGGAGATAGCTTTCAAAGCCATCATTGGTAAGCTTGGATATCTTGACAACTTGTTATGATAGATTGCGATTGTTTGATTATTTAAGCTTTTAATATAATGACTAAGGCCTTGACTTTTGGCAAGCTTCAATGGCCTTGAGCCCTTGGCTCTTTCAAGAAAGTTGTCTGCATCTTCAATTTCTATCTACACAATAAACCACAATAGTGTAAGATGTTAGTAGAAGAATATCCAATAATATTTGTCTATAATGCATAACACACTCTAATATAAACCACAATGGATATCTTAGAATTATCTTTTATACCTTAGGGTTTTCATCTTCTTCAAGAGGAATATCATCATATTAAAGATTTATCAAACTTTTTGGTTTTTCCTCTAATGGAGACTTCGGTTTCTCTTCATACCCCATGTTATCAATACCAAGTCTCTACTGAATTTGTAAGAATGCTTCTCTATAGGTATGTCCCCCTTTTCATATTCCTCGATTTGATTAATACATGAATGCAAAGCTACAAAGCGGTCTTGAAAATTCTCTCCTTCAACATCAAGACTTGCTAGCAATTCCTGTTCATAACCTATAAAATTATTATCATTTTGACCCCATGCTATAAGGATTTCCAAGAAGTAATATTCTTTAAGATAAAAAAGATGTTGAATATCATTTGGCAATATATCTCTTTTTGTTGATGAGATAACTAGGAAATATTGGGACACATTCAAAAGGACCTGTTTCAATCTCTGTAGTTAACTCTATCTCCTTTTTTTCCACTTTTGTAATGTTCTCACTTTTAAACAAAGCAACATTAAATTCTTGCACTAATTGTTGCTCAATATCCTCCTGAAACATTTCCCCCTTCTCTTCAACCTCTTTATCTTTGCTTGCAATATCCTCTATCTACTTCTCTTGTATTGTATCTGAAGAACAACTGTCCATATATTGAAGATATACAAGAAATCCAACGTCCTTCGGTACAAGAAGACATTGATGTTGATTTAGATGAAAATGGCAATCTTCTTTCCACTTCTTGAATTCCTCATCAATGAGGATAAACCTTGTTTGCAAAGTTGTTCTAGTAGCATTGGTAGCTTTCATTACTTACATCACTATAATGGACAAATCCCTCAATCTCTAGGCCTTCCACATTTCTATCATAAAACTCACAAAAATCCTTCAGTTTGTCTTTAAGATCCTTCAAGAGCTCTTGTAAATCAAAGGAAAAATTTATCATATCTCTAATGTAAACAAATGTAGATGAATTTCTAGTTGCATGGAGAAAATCAAAGAGCTTTTCATACCAAGTATCCTCCAATTGCTCTTCCTCCATTCCCTCTGAAGAAAACTTCCTTTTAGTCATCCTGATTACTCACAAAATCAAATCCTAAAAATAACAAAGTCAATTTAGCAACACAATATACCAATCCACATTTTCTCACATCCAAAATATTAAATTAAGATTGCTAACAAAAATTAGTCAAACCCTTTGTAGAATTTCTGACTACTTTAAAGAACTCACTCTTGGCTTTAAAGTTTAGGCTTCTTATATATGGCATACTCACTAACAAATTCTGAGAAAGGGTTCAATGCTATCTTTCTCCTCTTACACCAACAATCATAGAACAATGTTCTCTTCCTCCTCTTAATCCAACATACACAGAAAAATGTGCAACAATGATACTTTCCTTCATTCATCTTGCATATCTAAATCTCTAAGACAACACACATGTTAAATGGCTCAAAATAAAATAGCAATATTTTGTAAAGCGTAAATTCTCCCTTTAAACAATAGAGGAAGCATGCAATTTCGCATCTCATTGATCAAATTTTATTTTACATTCAAGACTCATGAAACACAACAATAATGATCCAAACCGCTTCGCAATAGATAATCATGTTTCATATGTTAGTTAATCCAAAAAACTTGAGAAAATCACATTCATAAATTCAAAAAATTTGCCCAAGATAATGCATCTAGAACATCAAAACCACATCATTCAATATATGTACAAGATTAAATCAAGATTGATAGAAAATTTTAGTCAAACCCTTTTTAGAATTACTAACTTCTTGATGTATCTTTCTCCTCGTAAATCAACAAACACATAAAAATGTCCAACAATGATACCTTATTTCATTCACCTTGCATGTCCAAATCCCTAAGATACCACATACATTAAATTGATCAAAATACAATAGCAATGCCTTGCAAAAAGTGAGTTGACTATTTGAGCAGTAGTAGTAGAGGAGGCATACAATTTCGTGTTTCATCAATCAATTTTTATTTTATATTTAGCACTCATGAGATGTAACAATAATACTTTAAAACCCTTTGCAAATGACTACATCGCATTTCATATGTCAGTGAATCATTTCACAAGAGAACTAACAAAATTGATCATCTTTAATGCCTCAAGATTCACGATTGCAGAGAAAAAGTGACAAGAAAAAGTTTGATATCTGAGAATTGTATTTCTTTTGCTGAGAATAAATGGGATTTTATAGAAATGTGTCTGATTTGGCTTTGTGGTAATGCACATGCGATAAAATGGTTTGTGAAAGACAAAACAAAATGCGTGTGAGAAAAATTAACATAAATCTAACCCTGAGTTGCTGTAAACATATGCCAATGGTCACCACACGTTTGTTTGAGAAGTATTGTGTACTCATTAGGGAAGAGTTGCATTTAAAACGAAAAAAAAAGAGCCTAAAAATTATCTTTTATCTTTAAAAGGTGGAGCCATAAAGCACTATCATGCCAAAAATGTCAGTGACACAATGCATAAGTTCCGAGGCAAAAACTGTCTACTCATCGCACGTGTCAAGTTAACTATGCATTATAACAGCCACACATGTAAATAAATATATTTTTAAACCCAATTTTTGAACCAAAAAAGTGTTTTTCAAAGACAAAGCTCTTTCAATGCTTGATAACACCAACACAAGGGTAACTTGATCACTACTCAAAATTATTCCACAGAACTAGGCGACTTGGGAAGATTTTATTGCCCAACATATGTGTTAAGGCCTCAAAAATGTAAGTTTTTTGACAAATTTGAGCTAGCTCTGTATCAATGTAACAAATCACGCTATACGTTCCCATAAAGAGCGCGACATATGAAACACGATTAGTCATGGCTCTCCCCATGGACAGTAGTCATTTCATGTTTCATATGTAATGACACAGAAGGGTAAGTTTGCTAACTACAACCAAGTAGAAAGCTGATCCTAGAGATCTTGCTTTAAAGATTCATTAGTCCTCCAAGCCTTCAAAATTTACAAGGAAATCAAAGCCAAGAAGAAGGCTTTTATAGCATATTAGATACCTAAAGGAGATTAGAAGTGCAGTGAAGCCTCTGGATGATGCAATTTCAAAACTTTATTTTCAAAGGCTTGTCAGAGAAATTTATGACAAGCATAGTCTTGATAAATT
This sequence comes from Lygodium microphyllum, assembly GCF_053477565.2. NCBI lineage: Eukaryota > Viridiplantae > Streptophyta > Polypodiopsida > Schizaeales > Lygodiaceae > Lygodium > Lygodium microphyllum. Next base: position 11,729,117 of record NC_141154.1, read on the forward strand.
TAAATGGACTAGGGCAGCTCTCAATTGTATTCAGGAGGATGCAAAAGATTTTTTGATTGAGTTTTTCCAAGATTCTTATATCTATGCTTCTCATTCACATAGGCTTACACTTATGGATAAAGACATGATAACTCTCAAGAGGTTGAGATATAGATTTTCAAAGGTCCTTGAGCCAATCCCCCTTTCTGATATGAAGGCTTTCAATATTTTAGATGTGCCTTCATATAGAAAAAAGAAAGGTGATCCATGTCCTAAGGTTGAAGATGTCACCCATAAAAAGGACATAAGACTATATGAGAAAGAGGAAAAGGCCACAAAAAAGCAAGCAAATAAATGAAGGGAGTGTAAAAGAAATGAAGAAGAAAAGGAAGCAAAATAACTCCCATCTTTTGAAGAAGAGCTATCTACCCTTCTTGAAAGGGCCGACCCTAAGGGCTTCAATATCTATTTCTTTTTACATGGTAATATTAACAAAATATCTGATATAGTATTTTTAAAATCTAACTATGTTCAAATTATCAAGAATAAAATGAGAGAAGTAAATGACTCTATTCTTCTTGCTCGGATGAGGTATCATATACCAAAATTTGTTTTTGCTCACTATATTGTTCTACCAATAGACTTTCATGTTGATGCTTACTATCTCCATTCCTTTGCTAGGTGTGTAATGCATGAGTTCCCCTTTGTTGTATAACAAAAATTTGAGGTTCTTGATCCATCTATCTCATGCTATATGAGGAGTGAGCTTAATGCAAGTGCATTTGATCATTGGTTCAATCCAATTGACTTTGAAACTTTGGAGGTATTTCTAATTCCATACAATAAAAAGTAAGTAATTTGATGTTTTGTTGGATTTTATGAGATCTTGTTTTGCTAGATTATTGAAATATGATTGTTTTCAGTTCTCATTGGAGCTTAATTGGAATAGATTGTGTGGAGAGGCAATGTTTTCTCATCATCAATTATATGAAAGGAAGCCATGGAAATGCTAGTTGTAAGTTATATAATCTAGAGTCTCCTTGATATTTTGATATTTTTTTTTGCAAGTACTCTAAATATTTTGATCTTTGTTTTGCAATTAATCTAAATTTTATTACATTTTTTGTACAAAGTTGTAAAAAGATTGATTGAAGTGCTAGAGAAAAAGCCTTCCATACCTTTTGATTTACTTGCAACAATGGAATCTAGACAAGTTGCGGTAAGGTCTTGATTAATATAGAACATAATAACAAAACTTATTCTATAAACTACCATAAGCAAGTTTCATAGTTTTACTTTATATTGTTGATTACAGTGTCCTCATCAGGATGATAGTCACTCTTGTGGCTGGAGAGTAATTACAAATGCCAGAAGATTGGTTAATTTTACTTACCTCAATGATGATAAACTTATAACTAAACTTATTGCAAAATATTCCATTGATGATAATAATATAGTCCATTATAAAAATTAACAATGAACTAAAAATATTTTCTTACATATGTTTGATAGTTTACAAGGGATTGTTATATAATTGAGCATGTTTGGTATATAAGAGCAAAGTTCATGAAGTACATAATGGTCAATTGTATGCAACCGACAAGAATGGACAATAGTGGGGGCTTAGATATTGAAGGAGAGGAGGTGCATGTAACTACAGTAGGTGAGGCTATGCCTTCAATACCCAAGGCAACCAAAGCATCAAAGAAAGGCAAATGGACTCCTAGATAGGATGCCCATTCTCCTAATAAAAGTTCTCAAAAAAAGAAGTAGCTTTGTCTCATTACTTATAAGTCTTTGTGTATATAAGTCATGGAGATGGATGATAAAAATTTGCCACAAAATTTATACATGTATTTTATATTGATAGTAAATGGATCTTTTCTTTAATATCCTTGCATTGTATATTCTTCTCTCCCCTCATTGATATTTGTAAAAATATATATGCTAAAAATATTTATTAATCAAGAAGTGAAATCAGATATACACCTAAGTGGATATAATATGATATAAAAACTTACTCGTTTGTTATTAAGTTAGAATATAAATGAGTATGGTAGTTCAATATCTTCATTCTATAAATCCATCCTCACTTGATGTAGTCTACATATGATGATTTAATCTTTAGGATTGCAATAATGTCCTCATTGTACCAAACATCAAGATCCACCATAGGATCTTTGCTAAAATTATCAAGATTTTGATCTAAAGCAACTAGGCTACCACCAACATAATGCCATCTACTATAATAAAAGCTAAGGATGCAATTTTGAGTAGCAATCATATATTTACAAGCTATAGAGTCTTAATCTATCTTACATATAATTTTTGCTTCTGCCTCATTAACAAATTGTATAACATGATCATATGTTAGTCTCTTCATTGAAAGAATCGTCTTTGATCTTCTTATCTCAGCATTAGAAAAAAAGTCAACAAATATATTAATATGCATGAACAAAGTAACTTTGCTTAGCCTACTTGAGATATTAGGTTTTAATGATCTCTATATCTCAAAAAATATTTTACATCTATAGCCCTCACTAATAGCTAGACTTGGCAAAGGCCACTCAAAGCTTGAAAAACCAGGCAAATGAAGGGGCTATATTTATCCCCATTGGCTATGCTGCATGGGGACGATATAAAAATGGTCATAGAAGAATATTCTATTCTCTACAAGCTTTGTCTTCTTTCTACCTTTGTACATCTCTTCTCCAATAATCGAGCCATGTATCACATTAATAACATCAACAATAAACTCAATCGGTTGCCATTCCTTAAGATTAGAGGGATAGATATCTGCAAGACAAATGAACAAATGTTATACTAAAAAACCTTAAACCAAGTTCAAGAAAAGAAATACTTTAAGAATTAAATTCTTACAATTTGGTCTATGCATTGGAAGATTTGAAGTTCTAGGTTCCAAATATAGCTCTCTATGCATAAACACATGTTGCACCAGTACCTCTTTTATGCTATTCTTATTTACTCCAAGCTTGGTTAAACATTGATATGGATGTGATTTGGGAGCTTGGACACCTTGTTGAAGGTCAAATTTTTGTATCCATGGCAGCACACAAAGAGAGAGAGAGAGAGAGAGAGAGAGAGAGAGAGAGAGAGAGAGAGAGAGAGAGAGAGAGAGAGAGAGAGAGAGAGAGAGAGGACTAAGCCAACACAAGGGTGGGAAAGGAAAAACATGAGAGGGATAAAAGAAAGGAGGGAAAAAAGTACCAAGCTCTTTACTAATTTTAATTTAGATTAAACATATCATTATCATTAATCCAAACATTGTTAAAATGCATAGATCTAGGACATGGCTATGGAGGTTGAAAGAGGAAGATGTTAAGACTTCAAGCTCGATCTACTATCTTTGATATGACCATACCCGACACTTAAGTTGTCTAGCTGTACCACACTATGTGGACATTAAATAAGTCGATGCTTAGGACTTAACTATTTTGGTGTGAATGGTCCTTTGTGACCTTAGGTTGTACATTTACTAAGTAGTGGGTGAAATGATAATGAATGAGTGAGAGCACTCTGCTCTCTGTTGTTGTCTCTTCACTCTTGTCTTTGTCTTTGAATCGTAACATGGTATCAGAGCACCCATGACTAGGCTCTGTGGAGTGCATACGGGAAGAAGACCTGAAGACTGGCTTGCCAAGGTTGAAAAGAGAAGAGTGATGCCTGTCATTTCTCACCATTTCTCACACAGGGCTGCTAGCGTGTTTGCGCAAGGACAGAAGGCTACCTCTGTTGGCTGAAAATCAAGCCATTGATCATCTACAAAGTGCTATAAAGCATGTTTGCACTCTTTGTAAGGTACTTGAATACTACAAGAAGCTATTGCTTGGGTTGGATCTCTGTTATGAGCTAGAATCAAAGTATACAGATTTGTAAAACAGTCCTGAACTATTGGGAAAGTGAAAGGACAGCTTGCATTTGATCATCATTGAGCTACAGAAGCTCCTGGTCATGCCCAAAAGCATCAACAAGACTTAGACATTTGCTTGGAGGCCGTACGTACATGTTCTCATGTGTTGGAGCTGGTTTTTTATGACTAAAAATATTTTGATCTGGAAGCCATTAACAGGCTGAAAACTGTCATTGAATGTGGGCAGCAAGCATCATCTTCTAGTGAAGCATGATATGACACTGTTGATCTCTAACAACTGTATGGTATTGGGAATATATCTGGGAATGCTTGGAGCATTGAATTGGGCATTGAGCATGATTAAAAACTGAAATGTGAAGCTAGAATTGAATGCATTTACATTGTCTTAGCTGGGTACAAACTGTAAATGCAATGTATGCCACTGGCTATTGAAGACAGTTTGTCTATGGGTGCCCATATGGTCATGCAGTGACCTTGATACTTCAAAGTGGATGTATGGTATGTTTTTGAGCTATTTTGGAGCTAAAAAGACTTGATTTCACTGAGTATTTGCTGACTGCAATCTGTGAACAAGTTATTTGACAACCATACTTGCTGGTTATGCGTTGTTTTGTAATCGTATGCTTATGTTTGGATTGCCACATGTACTAGCAGATATTCTGGAGGGTTTGGAACATGTATGACATGTATACACATTGTTTTTGGCCTTGAAATTGCTGCTGGTTACTCACAGCTTGCAGTTTTCAAACTATATGTATTTACTTGGTAGTGAGGTTGTAGGAGTTTAAGCTGAAGCAACTACATAGCATATGTATTGACTGTTATACCTATGGGTTAGACCACTTGTTTGTGGACTATTTTGAGCTGTCATTGGGCTAAAATACCCTAGTTTTTTATTGCAATTCAGGTAGTGCTGAGATGACAAGCTCAACACATGCGGACATTGATGATGGACCACCTGGTTAGGTGGGTCCACACGTCTACACTTAGCACGTCGGTGGTCATTATGACTCTCACATGGCCATTGACTCATTACTTATTATATTCAGGTTGTTACACCTATTTACAGCTGGCATAGTTATAGCGCCACAGTCGACTAGTGTAGTCGGTTATGCATTGTTTAACTTAGTAGGCCACTTTCCTTTATGCTGTATCTTATCTATACTTTGTGTAAATTGTAAAGTGTGTGGAAGAAGAAGAAGAAACCGGCAAGAAAACGTTTTTGGCCTCCATCTCTCTTCTTGTCTCTTAACTGAGCTTCTCCTTGTGCATTTTTATGTGTGTTCGGTGCAGCATCTTGAGCAAGTCCCCCCACCATGCGATTCTTGATAGGTAGTGACTAAATATTATTCAGTACAATATGGCTAATGCAGAGAGGACTGACAACATAACCCAGATAGTGGGGGAAAATCTCGACAGTAATAATTATGCCATATGGAAGTTCCGCATGGAGAACTTCTTAATAGGGAAAGGCTACTAGGAGTTGGTGATTGGAGCGGAAGCTGAACTTGAGCTCCCAGATTGACCTACGGATGATCAGAGATGATTACACCGAGCCTGGATAGAAAGAGCTTGTAGAGTGTTGCATTGGCTCTCTTTATGTATCTCAGATACCATGGTAATGCAAATAATGAACTGCAGCTCTTCTAAGAATGCATGGGACATTTTAGTCAAGTACTATGGCACAACCACAAGTGCAAGGAAGATATAGTTGAAGCAGAAGTTTAACAACATGGAGAGAAAGAGCAGATCTATACAAGATTATGTCATGGATGTTAAGACCATTGCAAATCAGCTAGCATCTGTTAGTTCACAGGTTGAAGATAAAGACATGGTTATTGTGACTTTGAATGGCTTGGGGCCTGAGTATAAGTCTTTTGACACTTTTGTGTCTGTGAGGGCTGAAATGCCTAATTTTAATGAGCTGGTTGCATTGCTTATACATGAGGAGGTTAAACTTGGCTTGGCTACAAGGTCAATCAGTTCTAAAAATAAGGATGCAGTTTTTTATTCGAATAAGCGAGGCCGTGGCAGCCGAGGTAGAGGCTATGGATCTGGCAGAGGAGGTCAACAGAATACATCCTATGGCAATAACAACTAGCAGGTATCGAATGCAAGAGGTGGTGGAAAATTTAGAGGCAAGGGAGATCTATCCCTAGAGGCAGAGGCTCCTAGCAGCAGCAACGTCCATCTGACAATCCCAATAGGAATAAGGATTGTCACTACTACGGGAAGTATGGGCATATTGCCAAGGACTGTTGGAAGAAGTAGGGCAATCAAAAGGGCAAACAATATGGACATTTTGCTACGTCTAGTCAGGGAGATGATTTCTCAGGTGATAGACTATTTGCCATGTAGTATGTAAAAGACAGGGCTGCTAAAAAATGCACTGATGATGTAGTTTGGTACATTAATTCAAGGGCATCGAACCACATGACCCTCACGGTGATTGGTTTACTGATATGGTGGCTGAAAAACGTGGCTATGTCTGTATAGGTGATAACACGCAACATAGCATTGAGCATGAAGGAAAAGTGCCTCTTGTGGTTCATGATGGCAGAAAGAAAATTTTGCATGATGTATTGCATGTTCCTTTGATTATGAAGAACTTACTATCTGTCGGTCAGATGACGAAGCAGAACTTGTAGATTAGATTCAATAAGCATGGCTGCTTTATTGAAGAGTTTGGCAATGGATGCAAGTTGATAGCTCGCGGTAACAGGAATGGCAGAATGTTTACTCTTGATGCTACCTTGCTAGAGCTGAATTCAGCTATGTTTGCCCATGGTTCTGGCACTATCAGAGATTTGGAAATTTGGCACAAGAGAGTAGGACATGTGAATTTGCAAAGGCTGCAAATTATGCAGAAAAAACAACTTGTTACAGGTTTACCCAAGTTCCAATATTCAGATATTGGTCATGTATGCGATGTTTGCCAGTTTGGTAAGCAATCAAGGTTGCCATTTGTTAGGCATGTAAGGCAGAGTACATGTTGTTGAGATATCGAGCTCCACTCATGATACGCTAGGGTGACCATTGTGTATTTATGTCACCGACTTGTCAGTTGCAGACGCGGTTGGTACACCGCCCATGAATAATAGCTACATGATAGCTATCCTTATCTACTCTAGTTCGTGGCTCAGTTAGTATGCCACCTTAGTTAGTTGAGTTTGGTTTGAGACCCATATATAGGGTTCTTCTATTTCTTTGTACTAGAGTTCTTTTGGCTTACACAACTAAGAAGAGGAAAACTGTTTTCAGCCTCCACCCTTGTGTGTCTTCCCCCATTGTGTAAGCAAGAAAGCTTCAAGCGAGACTCCTTCCTTCTCTCCCACAATCTTGACATGGTATCAGAGCCTTGTTCGTGGTAAGGAGCTCAAGAAAGCAAGCCAAGCTTGCGGTGTTCTGGTAAGAGGAGCAGTGTTGCTTTCATTTTCTGTTTTGGGAGCAGATCTCTGCAAGTAGCACAGCCGGAAAGTGCAGGAGTGCATTGTCTCAGGTTGAGACGCCCTTCGCGGTGAAGCAAGAGGGCAGTATATGCTGCGGGAGGGGTTTAGCCCTCGGCGACCTTGTTTTTTTGATTTGAGGCCATTTCGGGGCTGTTTTGGAGGCGGAAGTTTTCTGCACGCACTCAGAAAAAGGCCCAGTTTTATGCTGTGCAGCCACTGTTCTACAGGTCAGTGAAAAGTTACTGTAGAAATTGCATCGTATGTTTGTGCGCAGAGACATTGGGAGTTACAGAATCATCCCTGTTGCCTGTTGATGAAAAATCGTCACTAGGAAGTGACTGTGTGGTCAAATACCACTTTCACCAGTTTTGCAGATTTTCCCTTGTGAGGGTGAAGCTGTGTTTTTTGCAGTGACAGAATTTTTTGCAATGTTCTGTAATGGCATCTGATTCTCTTTCACAGATTGTCACTGAAAAGCTTGACAAGAACAACTTCCAAGCATGGAAGTTTAGAATGACAAATTTCCTTATGGGAAAAGGATATTGGGAATTTGTTGCATGAAATGAAGAAGAACCAGTTCTTCCTGATGTTCCCAATCAATAGCAAATGTAGGCATTTAAAACATGGCATGAGAGAGCAAGGAAAGTTATGTACTGGCTGTCTATCAGCATTTTAGACTCTATGATTGTGCATATTCAGGATGCAAGTATGCCAAAGGAGGCATGGGATACTTTGTCAAAAATGTATAGCACAAATACGCAAGCCAGGAAAATGCAGCTCAAGCAAGAGTTGCATAATGTGCAAAGAGAAAATATGAGCATCAATGACTACCACATGAAAGTGAAGAAGATTGCAGATGCACTTGCTTCCATCAGGTCGCCAGTGGAAGATGATGATTTAGTTTCTGTGACCTTGAATGGTCTAGGAAAGGATTATGCACAGTTTCGGACATCCATTTCAGTTCGTGAAAGATTTCCTGATTTTGAGGAGCTGATTGCTCTTCTAATTTCTGAGGAGCAAAGAAATGGTGGTGCATCTTCTTCAGGAGGAACTTCAAAAGAAGCTGTCTTCTACTCAAATGCTGGAAGAGGTAGAGGCAGAGGTAGAGGAGGCCGATTTGGAGGCCGTGGCAGAAATCAGAATATGCAACAAACTCAAGAAAACCAGTCCTATGGAGGAGGACGTGGTAACTCTAGAGGCAGGGGGAGCCAAAGAGGTCGTGGTGGATGGCAAAGAGGTCAAAATGCAAATAGTAATGTTGAATGCTACTACTGTGGTAAAATGGGTCATATGGCTAAAGACTGCTATAAAAAGCAGAATGACATCATGAATGGAAAACTGCAACAAGGGAATTATGCATCTTCTAGCAGACAGGGTGATGACAGAAATGAGCATTTGTTCATGGTGCAGCACATGAACAATTCTGTGACAAGTGCAGAAGAAAGCAATGATGTATGGTATGTTGACTCAGGTGCATCAAACCACATGACAGGTCATGCAGAATGGATGGAGGATGCAAGGAAAATGGAAAAACCAGGATTTGTGGAGACTGGTGATGATACTGCACATCCTATTGTGCAGATTGGAAAAATTCCCTTGTCTATGCAGGATGGGAAAAAGAAATACCTGTCCGATGTATTTCATGTCCCGAATATCACCAAGAATCTGGTTTCTGTCAGTCAAATGGTTGAGCAGGGCTTGCAGGTCAGATTTAATCCTCATGGATGCTTTGTTGAGGATATGAAAAATAAAGGTCGCTTGATAGCAAAAGGAAAGAAGAAGGGCAGAATGTTTACGTTGGATGCAGACATGTCTGAATTGAGTGCAGCAATGTTTGCACATGGGACCGGTGTAGTTGCAGATATTGATATCTGGCATAAACGCATTGGTCATGTTAATGTACAACGACTTAAATCAATGCAGGCCCAAAATATTGTTGCAAGATTGCCAAAATTCAAGGTTGCAGAAATGCATAAGGTATGTGAAGCCTGTCAGTTTGGAAAACAGGCAAGGAAACCATTTCCTAGGCATGTTCAAGAGAGTGAGAAGCCATTGGAATTAATCCACTCTGATGTGTGGACTACTAAAGCTGCATCTCTTGGAGGCTGTCATTATTTTGTCACTTTTATTGATGACTATAGCAGAAAAGTTTGGGTGTATTTTATGAAAAAGAAAAGTGAAGTTTTTGGGCATTTCAAAACCCTTAAAGCTATGGCTGAAAAAGAAATAGGTCTGCAAATAAAATGCCTAAGGTCAGATGGAGGGGAGAGTACCTCTCAAATGAGTTTGCAAAGTTCTTGCAGGAGCATGGCATAAAGCAGCAATATTCATGCAGTTATACCCCACAACAAAATGGAATTGCAGAAAGGAAAAACAGGCATATTGGAGAGGTATCTCGTGCCATGCTCAATGAAAAAGACTTGCCAGATTTTTATTGGGCTGAAGCAGTTGCTACAGTAGTCTATATAATGAACAGGACTCCCACTGCAGCAATACATGGGATGACTCCAGAGGAGAGGTATACTGGTAGGAAACCAGATATTTCTCATTTGAAAATTTTTGGTTGCATTGCCTATGTACATGTGCCAGATGAGTTGAGATCCAAGTTGGATCCAAAAGCTGAGAAGTGCATCTTTATTGGTTACTCTCTGCAGCAAAAAGGGTATAGATGCTATAACCCTTCTACTCGTAAGTTTATAGTGAGCAGAGATGTTGTTTTTGATGAGATGAGTAGCTGGTATAAACCAGTAAATGTGATTGATGATGTAGATGCACAAAATGGTAATGCTGCACAGAATTCACAGCAGCAGTCACAAAATATTAGTGGACCTGGAGCGTCCTCTAGCAGTGATTCACATTCTTCGCCGTGGACAGGCAGATTGAGATCAGGAGAATCTTCTCAAAGCAATGCAGATAGTGGTATGCAGGTATCACGAAAAGGAAAAGAGAAGGTTGATCAGCCCATGTTTGATGTGAATGCAGGTCACTCTTATGTGGATGGTGAATCCAGTGGCTCAAAACAGAGCATTGATGATGAGTCGGGTATTCCTTCTATTGTTACACCTGGAGTAAGGAAGACTAGGGATGTTTTGAGAGCACCTGGGAGTGAACCTACTTTGCGCAGGTCTACGAGAGCTAGGTATCCTGTGGATAGGCTGAAATATGATGGATTTACAGCCATTCACTATGCATATATGGTCAAAGTGATACAGGAACCAGAACCCACATCTTTTGAGCAAGTCATGGGAAAAGAAAAATGGGAGAAAGCCATGGATGAAGAAATGGATGCCTTGGAAGCAAATGCTACATGGGAGTTAGTACCTTTGCCTAAAGGTAAGAATGCAATTGGCTGTAAGTGGGTTTATAAGGTGAAGCACAATGCAGATGGTTCTGTGAACAGATACAGGCAAGATTAGTAGTCAAGGGGTATGCACAAACATATGGCATTGACTATGAAGAAACATTCAGTCCAGTTGCAAGGATGGCAACTGTAAGAGCAGTCATTGCTATGGCTGCATCAAAGGGATGGTCTTTACATCAGATGGATGTAAAGAATGCCTTCTTGCATGGTGATTTGCAAGAAGAGGACTATATGGAGCAGCCACCAGGTTATGTGCATGCTATTCATCCTGAGTTTGTTTGCAGGTTGAAGAAAGCCTTGTATGGCTTGAAGCAAGCACCTAGAGCATGGTCTGACAAGATAGGACAGTATCTTGTCACTATTGGCTTTCAGATTTCCAAGGCAGATTTCTCACTTTATGTGAGAAAAACAGAGAAAGGTATTATGCTACTTGTCATTTATGTTGATGATTTGATTATGACAGGTGATAGTGATGAAGATATCCTTCATGTGAAAATGCTATTGAAGCAGAAGTTTGAGATGAAGGATTTGGGAGAGCTGCGTTATTTCTTGGGCATTGAGGTGATTAGATCACCAAGTGGGATACAGCTCTTGCAGAGGCAGTATGGATTGGACATGCTGTCCAAATATGGGATGACAGGCTGTAAGCCTATTTTAGTTCCTTTGGAGCAAAATGTGAAGCTGAGCACAGATGCAGGTGAGCTTCTAGAAGACCCTACTATGTACAGACGCATAGTAGGAAGCTTGATTTATATGACTATTACCAGGCCAGATTTGAGCTATGCTGTTGGATTGGTAAGTTAGTTTATGCAGGCTCCAAGGAAACCACGTTTGGATGCGGCTAGACGCATACTCAGGTATGTGAAGTCCACATTGCAGTATGGACTATTTTATGAGACTGGGGTTCAGATACAGTTGCATGGATACACTAATGCTGATTGGGCTGGTAGTATTTCTGATAGACAATCTACCAGTGGATATGTGTTCTCTTTTGGGAGTGCTGCAGTCACTTGGAGTAGTAAGAAACAGTCTACAGTTGCCTTGTCGAGCACAGAGGCTGAGTACAGGGGTGCAGCAATGGCTGCATGTGAGGTAGCTTGGTTGCATAAGCTACTTTATGATATGCATGAGTCTAGAGATGGACCAGTTGTCATTTATTGTGACAACATGAGTAGTATACACTTGGCAAATAACCCAGTCTATCATGCTAGAACAAAGCACATTGAGGTGCATTATCACTATGTGCGAGAGAGGGTTTTACTAGGTCTTATTGATCTAGTTTATGTCAGTACAGAGGATCAGGTAGCTGACATATTCACGAAGGCATTGGGCTCAGAGAAGCTGCGCAAGTTCAGAGACCTGCTTGGTGTGCAGGAATTGGGATTGAGCTCGAGGGGGAGTGTTGAGATATCGAGCTCCACTCGTGATACGCCAGGGTGACCGTTGTGTATTTATGTCACCGACTTGTCAGTTGCAGATGCGGTTGGTACACCGCCCATGAATAATAGCTACATGATAGCTATCCTTATCTACTCTAGTTCGTGGCTCAGTTAGTATGCCACCTTAGTTAGTTGAGTTTGGTTTGAGACCCATATATAGGGTTCTTCTATTTCTTTGTACTAGAGTTCTTTTGGCTTACACAACTAAGAAGAGGAAAACTGTTTTCAGCCTCCACCCTTGTGTGTCTTCCCCCATTATGCAAGCAAGAAAGCTTCAAGCGAGACTCCTTCCTTCTCTCCCACAATCTTGACACATGTCCATTGCAGTTAGTGCACTCTGATGTTTGGGGGCCAGTCCATAATGTATCTATGGGAGGCTTGAAGTATTATGTGACATTCATTGATGATTACAGTCGCTATTCTTGGGTTTACATTCTGAAGACAAAGGATGAGGTGTTTGCTATTTTTCAGCAGCTTAAAAAGTAGGTTGAAAAGGAATTTGACTACTATATCTCTTGCTTGAGATCAGATAGCGGTGGGGAGTATGTGTCAAATGAGTTTGACAATTTTCTAGCTGAAAATGGGATACGCAGGTATCTTATCTACAGCTACGCTCCTCAGCAGAATGGGGTAGCTGAAAGAAAGAATAGGGTCTTGATGGAAGCTGCTCGTGCCATGATGAATGAGAAGAAGGTGGCACTCCATTATTGGGCTGAGGTTGTTTTGACAACCATGTATATCTTGAATCGGACTCCCACTGTAGGTATTCATGAGATGAGACCGTTTGAGAAGTTGTATGGCTATAAGCCGAATGTAAGTCACATGAAAGTATTTGGCTGTCTTGCTTATGTGCACATTCCAGATGAGAAAAGGAAGAAGCTGGATCCAAAAGTTCATAAGTGTGTTTTCATTGGATATTCACAGGAGAAGAAGGCATACAAATGCTATGATCCCTTTACCAGGGAGACTTTGGTGAGCAAGGATGTTATTTTTTATGAGATGGGTTCCTAGTATGTATCACCAGCTACAATGCCATCGGATATGCCTTCACTCATGTATCTAGAGTTTATTTGCAGTAGAGCACTGCTTTGACAGGACCTAGTAGTCAGACAGTATCCCCATGGATAGGGAGATTGAGGAGCTCACTGTCCACTGACACCAATATGTCAGTGAGGGGGAGATATGATGTCTTGGACAGCAAAGGAAAAGAGAAAGCTACTGAGGATGCATCTGGTAAGATGACACCTGGTAGAATGACTTCTGGCTATGAGTCTGCTGACACTTTAGACAATGAACTTGGTATTCCAACTGTCTATATACCTGGCACAAGGCAGAGCAAGTACATTTCGCCTCATGAGAGAGGGGAATCAAGCAGTGCACCATAGCCTAGACGCTCATAGAGAGTTAGATATCCTATTGACAGGTTGACGTACACTAGCTACTCTGCAAAGCATTATGCTTACATGACAAAAGTGATGGAGATCAAATAACTAGGTACATATGCTGAAGCAGTGAAAGATGAGAACTGGTGTGCAGTCATGGGTGGATGAAGAAATGAATTCCTTGGCTGAAAATAAGACATGGGATCTTGTGCCACTACCTAAAGGGAAAAAGACCATTGGCTACAAATGGGTCTACAAAATCAAATGCAAATCAGATGGCAGTGTGGAAAGGTACAAAGCTAGGTTGGTTGCTAAGGGGTATGCCCAACAGTATGGGAAACATTCAGCCATGTTGCCAAGATGGCAACCATATGCACTGTGATTTCTTTCGTTGCTGCTAGAGGCTAAAATTGCAGTAGATGGACGTTAAGAATGCATTTCTTAACGTTGACTTAGTAGAGGATGTCTATATAGTTCAGCCAGAAGGGTATGTTCACCCTGATTTTCAGCATTATGTATGCAGGTTGAAAAAGGCATTGTAAGGGCTGAAGCAGGCTCCGAGAGCTTGGCATGCTAGGATTAGTAACTACTTGCAAAGATTGGGATTTGCTATTGGTAGGGCTGATCACTGTTTATGAAAAAGACAGACAAAGGCTTGGTAGTGCTGGTCATCTATGTTGATGACCTGATAATCATAGGTGATGATGATTTGGGGATAGAGCATGTTATGCAGATGCTGAAATCTAAATTTGACATGAAAGATCTAGGTGAATTGAAGTACTTTTTGGGTATTGAGGTGATCAAGGCTGAAAATGGTTTATGGCTGATGCCGAAACATTATGCCATGGAAATGCTGAAGAAGTATGGCATGGCTGAATGCAAACCATTGGATACACCCCTTGATTAGAATGTCAAGCTGGACATTAGCACTGGAGCTAAAATTCAAGATGTGACTATGTACAGGCAGATGGTTGGAAGTCTGATCTACTTGACCATCACTAGGCCAGACTTGATTTATGCAGTTGGGCTCATAAGTCAGTTTATGCAAAAGACCCAGGAAGCCACATTTGGATGCTGTTAGGTGGATTATGAGATATGTTAAGTCCACTATAGATTATGGACTATTTTATGTCAGAGATAAGCCCTTGAAACTCATTGGATACACGGATGCAGATTGGGCAGGAAACTCATATGATCGCAGATCTACGAGTGGTTATGCTTTTGGCTTTGGAAGTGGCATGATCAGTTGGAGCAGCAAGAAGCAACCAACGGTTGCATTGTCTAGTACTCAGGTAGAGTACAGGGGTGCTACATTGGCAGCATGCGAGATTTCATGGCTGCTCAAGCTTATGGCTGATTTGGATATTCAGGTGGATGCTCAAGTGACCTCATTATGCGACAATCTTAGTAGTGTAATCTTGGCCATGAATCCAGCATATCATGCCAGAACGAAACACATAGAGGTACACTACCACTTCATCAGAGAGATCGTTCTTGCAGGACAAGTTGATCTCATGCATGTAAAGACCGATGAGCAGGTTGCGGATATCTTTACCAAGTCCTTGGGTAAAGATAAGTTCAATGTTTTTAGACACCTGCTTGGTGTGCACATGTTGTCTTAAGCTTGAGGGGGAGTGTTAAGACTTCAAGCTCGATCTACTATCTTTGGTATGACCATACCCGACACTTAAGTTGGCCAGCTGTACCACACTATGCGGACATTAAATAAGTCGGTGCTTAGGACTTAACTGCTTTGGTGTGAATAGTCATTTGTGACCTTAGGTTGTACATTTACTAAGTAGTGGGTGAAATGATAATGAATGAGTGAGCACTCTGCTCTCTATTGTTGTCTCTTCACTCTTGTCTCTGTCTCTAAATCGTAACAGAAGAGTGAGCTCATGAGGACATAGACATTAAGATTGACTGTCAGACAAGTGAATTAGGTTCCAAGATTGAGACTTGGACTCATAAACACAATCTTGTGTGTTGACAATGACACAGACACTTTACACTGGAAGAACAAAAGTACCATGACATTGCATTAAAAAAGAGAGTGTTAACCCCAAGTCGAGATGGCAAAAAATGGCGGAAAATGAAGGAAAAAGTGGAAAAATCATGGAAGAAGAGCAAAGACACGCAGGCAACCTCTAAAAGCTAATCCGAGACCAAAGGTGCAATTTTAAATGAAAGGCGCCTCAAAAAACTTAGAAAACTCTTGTAAAAGAGCGCCAGGCTCCCTCCTGTGCCAATTGTAAAATATTAGATGGGCATAGGCTAGAGGCATAAGGCTAGAAGAGGAAAATAGAAAAAGGACCTTGTGACAATGGCCGGTCATGTAAAATAGGGGATGGGTGCCCATGGGATTTTAGGGCTTGTATATAAAGTTCAAAAAGTGAATGGAAGCTCATTCTTTGGTGTGTGGCTAACAAGAACTCTCTTCTTCTTCTTTTCTTCTTGCTTGTGTGTGCTCTTAAGAGAGGGAGTGTGAGAGTGTGAGGGAGTGAGTGTGTGGGAGTGAGGGATCAAGAGGGTGAAGCTCTTCACCATCTCCTCTTCTCTTCTCTTCTCTTCTCTTTTCTTGCGTGCGCGGCTATGGAGGATGGAGCTTGGAGATGGAGGAGGCTTGAGGATTCTTGAGCTAGCATCAAGAATCATGGAGCTATCGAGGTGTGCGAGGGAGAATGCTACTCACATGGACATCAAGGTAAGCTCACTACACTCGTAGGATCGACGACGCGTCGGCTAGGTGAGAGATATCCATTAGAGCTCGCTTGAAACGCTTGAAGCAATAAGCAGTCTGTGGTTGTTGGCAGTTGAGCGCGAGCTCCCATTACATTTTGGTTCCATTGCCGGGACCAACAGATTCAAGCTTGAGTACTTGCATGCCTCATATCTAGCATTGAAGTAGGAGATTCATCCCCGAAATGGAGCTTGAGATAGGTAGGAAGTTTGGGTGTTTTTGATCTTCAAAACAAGTAAGCATTTTAGGATATTTTGGTTGTTTGATGATTGGAAAACATGGAGAATTTATTTCAGTTTTTTGCTTTGATTTTTATTGCATTTAGCATAGGTTAGAATTAGGAAATCGAACCGGAGAAGGGTAGGGTTTACTGTTTCAAAACAGGGCAAAACAGGGCAAAAATCGTGGAAAATT
Source organism: Lygodium microphyllum (assembly GCF_053477565.2). Taxonomy (NCBI): domain Eukaryota; kingdom Viridiplantae; phylum Streptophyta; class Polypodiopsida; order Schizaeales; family Lygodiaceae; genus Lygodium; species Lygodium microphyllum. Next base: position 11,745,773 of record NC_141154.1, read on the forward strand.
TGGTAAAACGCTCGCTAGTGATGCCTAATATTGGCAAGTGAGTGATTGGGGGCATCAGCACCACACCCGGGAAGGGTTATAAGAGCCAAGAGGCCAAGGGCAAGCTCATTTGTGCCATTTCAATGAGAGAGAGAGAGAGAGAGAGCGAGAGAGATAGAGAGCTCCATCCCACATCAATTCGATCGCATCACTGACACGCTTACCGGCCCGTTCAGGTATATGAATCTCTCCCTCTACTTTCCTAGATAGGATCTGGAAGTGCATGGCCATTGTGCTTGCTTAAATCTTGTGAATAATTCAAATTTGTGTTTGCGTTGTTTACGTGCACCGCACTCGGCCCGTCCGAGTGGCCTTTTCGGGGCCGAGTCCCAGAATCGGAACTCGGCCCCTGTCACTCGGCCCACTCGGCCCTTGGACCCATCCGAGGCAAACCATCTGAGTCCACCCATTCGGCCCGTCCGAACGACCCGTCCGAGTCTCAAATTCAGCCCTCAATCACTTTCCACATTCGGCCCTCAGCCCAAGTGCCTCGGCCCGTCCGAATCACCTTGTCCAAATTTGCCATTCAGCCCGTCCGAACAACCCGTCCGAGTCTCAAATTTGGCCCTCTGCCACTTTCCACATTCGGCCCTCGGCCCAAGTGACTTGGCCCATCCGAGTCACCTTGTCCGAATTTGCCATTCGGCCCATCCGAATCAAAACTGTCTGAGTCAAACCTTGAAATTCGGCCCTGTGCCTCGGCCCGTTCGAGTGACCTACTCGGACCTTGCAATTCAGACCAGTTGGTTCGAGTGCAAATTTTTATCAATTTTTTCAGAAATTTGACATGACCCGGCTAAAACGCAGCATCACAAACTGTCGAAACCCTACGGGTGCTCAGAACTTGATTCTGGCACACGTAATAGGAAAAAATTGTTGCACGCAGCCGCTTAGCAACGAGAAGTAGGCAGTTGCGAGACCCAAGGACTTAGACGTGAACCGCTGAGCTGTAAAACCTAACTGACCGAAAATAAACAAGGCGACATACGAGAAAAAACCTAAATCTTGACAAAATGGCCAAAAAATTGATCTACAAGCCTATCAGGCCCGAAACAAGCGAGAGTGCGTAAGACGCTTAGAAATTGCTTGCTACACTCACAGTGAATTTCCACACTTGAAGTACACTTAAGAAAGCTGAAAGCCTGATTGAGCACAAGTGCACAAGAAATGACACACGCACTGAGTGATCATAAATTGAGGTTTGTATTCAATAACTAAAGGAACTCACTCAGATAAACCACTCAAGGAACCCACCAATAGGAGAGAACCCAAGACATAGACAAACCATCAAAGCGCACATTAGGACCAAGCAAGGGGTGCCAACAACGTGGATTTAACAAGTCTACTGAACCTGATCGACAGCTTGGTGGAGCAAGACAACTCGACAATGGCAAAGGAAAGTTCAGACCGCAGGTCTAATGAGGAACTCAATTTGAGCATCTTTCTAGATGCTATGCAGCTGGTAAGCAGTTACGACGCAATGCTCGATATCAGCACCGCGGTAGGATAGCAAACGCTATCATTGTAGATCTAGAAGAGGAGAGAAAGCTAGCCCGCAAAGCATTGCAAAGCATAGCCGAATACAATAGGGATCAGTAGGCTAGAAGCCAAAGGCAAAGTATGGAGTTACGCGAGGTGCAACGAGCGTTGAACTTAGCAGGTAGGAATCGAACAGATCACGAGAGAGCCCTAGAGGGGGCCTTGATGTTGAGCGAGATTCTCATGAAGCGACTGCTAGATAACATGGCTGCAGAGCAAAGTGTCGTGGCACTAGAGACATCGCTGCTCGCAGGACTAGGGGCGAACCAAGGCTCAAAGAGCCAATCCAAAATACCGATCGTTGCCAAGCAACTCGACAAGTACCAACCCCATGATGGCCCATACAACTTTGTTGAGAAGTTTGAGCAAGTCTGCAAAGCCAACGGCCTCAACAACCTAACTCAATGCTTGCAAGCATTCGGGCTTTGCCTAGGCAACAAGGGTAGGACATGGTATACGAGCCTAGATGTTGTAGAGCAAGCCAACTTCAGTGGCCTCAAGGATCTCTTCATTAAGAGATTCGTCGAGCCCGAATACTCCGATAACCTACTACTACGCTTGATGAACGTCAAGTAGAAAGAGAAGGAGGACATTCGCGACTACGTAACCCATGTGAGGAGTCTCTTCAAGAGAATCCCTCTGGTGTGGGCAAGCGACCGACTGAAAGAGCAGTTTCAACTGTATTCATCAGTGGAATTCGAGACAAGGAGTTATATAAGGCTTTGGTAGGCAATTCAAGCTTGCAGTGAGACACGATAGCTAGAGTGTTTGAGAAAGCCATCAGAGTCGATGATCATCTGAAAGAGCAAAGCTCCAGGAGCTCGAAGTTGAGGAGACCAACTCGTGAGATTCAGAGAGAGTGTCAATCTCTAGTGAGCGATCAATCCCATCATCCCAAGATAAGGGGAAGGCCACCGAGACAGACCAAGGCTTAGTTGATGTCAAGATGGAATTAGCCAAGTTGCAAGACATGTTGAGACGACCAATGCGCCCGCACGTCCAATGTGTATACTATGGCGAAAACCACTTACCGGCTGAGTGTCAAGACCCTAGGTCAAGACCTTGTGCTAACTGTGGTAGGTTTGGCCATGACGTCACGCATTGTAGATTACCAAGAAGAATTCCGTACTCGCAACCCTATGGCCAGCCTTACCTAGCAAACAGGCCGCAGCCATTTTTTGGAAGGGGAGCCCCATTGGCCCTTCCCGCGCCTAACGATATGAAGCCAGCTGTTCCTAGGATGGAAATAAATCCTACGGGCATCCCTAGACCGCCTGGTCCTTATGTGACCCATCCACTGACCGATGCTCCGGTCCACTGCGTGGAAGAGCCAAGCGAGGAAGAAACTTACATATACCCTTACATCTTGCATGACGATGAGGGCAACGCTGTCCTCATGGACTATTGACCCGTGCCGGTGATGGTGTTAGGAAGAGGAGGAGGTAGAGGCCTAGGAGGGCAGATGCAGGATCCAATCATCTGTTGGACTTGTGGTCACCCCGGTCATGTCTCATCATGCTGCCCTGAAAGAGAGCAGCAAAACAGAGACAAGGCTGAACAAAGGTGCATAGAGTGCGGAATCACCCATCTCTTTGTAGATTGCCCAAAGTGAAATCCATCTTCTAGCTCAGCCAACGTACCATCTGTCCCATTGGGGTTGTTTGGTGTCAAAAACCTCGATGGGGAGGCCACACCTATCCCATTGCGGGTCATGACCCAAGCCCAAACGAAGCAGGCCAGCATCTCTCTGCCAGGACCTAGCAATCTTGACGCAGCCTCGATAGGGAAGAAAAGCCACATGCAGAAAAAGAAGAGATCGGAAGCTAAAGTCACACTAAAAATTGAGAGTGCTATGACTCTTCCTGCTAGAAAGAAAGTTTCAGTGGCGGTTTGTACTGAACTATGCGTTGATCGCCGCCAGACCATTGTACAAGTTGCTGATTGTCTTCGAGTGGACCAAGGCATGCCAACGAGTGTACAAAGAGTTGAAAAAGGCTCTAACCATGGCACCAATTCTACGAGCCCCAGATTGGAACATTACCTTCCACGTGCACATAGATTCTTCTAAGTTTGCCGTGGGGGCAGTGTTGTGCCAACCTGGTGAGCACAACTTAGATTATCCAGTGAGCTTTGCTAGCAGACAACTCACTGAGACAGAAATGAACTACTCGACAACAGAAAGAGAGGGATTAGCCATGGTGTTTGCTGTGAAGAAATTCTGGCATTATCTATTGGCCACACCCTTCATCTTTTTCGTGGACCATCAAGCCCTACTCTATCTAGTAAACGAACCTTGTGCTACAAGACGCATAGCTCAATGTCTCCTTCTGCTCTTGGAATTTGATTTCTCTGTGGTTGTGCGGAAAGGAAAACAATGCTACATGGCTGACCATATGTCACGCATTCCCACGGGAGAAGCCGCTGGACAAGGCATCGTTGATGAATTACCCGACGCCCATCTATTCCACCTGTCTAGCGAGAGAGATTTATTTAAGGCTGATCTAACGCCATATTGGGCAGATGACATAGTCCAAGTGCTTGAGCACGGACTACCTGAGAGACCAATAGAAAAAGCCCAACTTAGGTGATTAATCCTTAAGATCCAGCCCTATCAATTGATTGCAGGCCAACTCTATAGGCTGGGGCAAGACGGATTGCTGCATAGATGCATATGTGATCATGAGATGCACGATGTGCTCTCGGAGACACATAGCGGCATTGCAGAAGGACACTTTAGCGGAGACACGACAGCTTGGAAGGTGCTGCAGTCTCAACTATGGTGGCCCACACTTTTCCGCAATGCCACGTGATTCATCAAGCATTGTGACGAGTGCCAACGGACAAAAGTCCCAATTCGCAAGGATTAGATGGAGTTGATCCCAATTATTACTCGACAACCCTTCGAAAAATGGGGAATTGACTTCATAGGACCCATCAGTCCTGTGGTGCAGTACTCATAAGCCAAGTACATCATTATGGCCATGGATTACCTCACGAAATGGGCAAAGGCAAGATCCACATGTAAAAACGACACTAGGACGACTACGAAGTTCTTATGGGAGCAAGTGATCTCGTGATTCGGCTGTCCCATTGAACTTGTCAGTGACCAAGGCACGCACTTCATCAACGAAGTGATAGCGCATCTCATGTCCACCTTTCTCATTATCCATCTCAAATCAACGCCATACTACCCTCAGGTGAATGGTCAGGCAGAATCCACGAATAAGATTCTCGTCAATGTTATGACCAAAGTAGTCTCAGCCTCATGTAGCGACTGGGACAACAAGCTTATGGCAGCTTTATGGGCTTACCATACAGCTTATAAAACGACTGTCGGTCAAACCCCGTTCAGGCTGACCTATGGAACAGAAGAAATCCTACCCTTAGAATTCTTTGTTCCTAGCCTGAGAATAGCACTTCAAGAACGATGGCAAGGGAAGGAGGCATGGACGCAATGCCTGCTCGAGCTTGAACGCCTATCAGAGACCCATCTTCTAGCCACCCATGCACTTATATGTGAGAAGGCCCGTCGCAAGAGTTGGTTTGACAAGCATGTCAAGCAGCGCGACTTTGAATAGGGCGACTTAGTGCTCCTCTACTCCATTAAGGGACATAAACAGAAAATGAAATTTTGAGGCCTTGGACCCTTCAAAGTTTGTGCGATCAGCCGCACAGGCAATGTCGAACTCAAAACCTTAGACATGAGGGAATAGGCTTCTTCAATGGTAGTCGTATCAAGAAGTACTACCCTCCCACCCATCCTTTGCACGAGCCCTCAATGTTAGAACTGCCTGTCAAAGTACGAGTGGCCACAATCACTGAGATTGATAATGAGGATGAGGAAGCCGTAGAGCCCGCATACCTCCATATAACGGTCACTGCAAAACAAACCTGCGCTTTCAACACTTTGATCGATGAGGGAGCAGACTTCAATGTCCTAACTCACAATCATTGGACCAAACTTGGCAGACCACCATTTCAGCCCACGAATGCTAAATTAAGCCCATATGGGGCCCATTCCTACGCACTCCTCGGAAAGTGCACTGTAGCCATTTCTATCGAGTCTGAGAATGTCACAATGATTTTTTACATGTTGCCAAATGCTAAAGACGCAGGCACGGAGTCACTGCTAGGGCGCACTTTTAAAAAGCAAACTCACTGCACAATCGCAGCGCATCCATCTTGCAATAGGCAACGTTCGCATTGTCATAGCTTTCAGCAAGGGCTGTGCGACTTCATCACCATCCGCAAAGCGACCGATAGAATTATCCATAACCAAATCTAAGGAGGGGGGTAGTGCATGGCCGCCACCTCCCAAAATTCAGGAATCACAGCCCATAGTAGCTAAACATAAGGCTCAACAGCCTAGATTTCAATGGAAACCTAAGCAGCCGCAACCACCACCTAGGAGTCGACGCTCCTATCCTCATAAGACCAAAAACTCTAAACCTAGGAGGCCAAGACGCAGTCACAGAAAGTGCCGCATGATCAAGCAAAGATGGATCCCTAAATCCCTCTTACGTGCGCAAGGCTATTATGAGGAAAATACCTGGCTGTGGATCCCTAAGGCCCACACGGCAGAAGGCACCATTCATACACCACCCTCAAGCTTGATCAAACCGCGTTCCATAAACCCTCAAAACCACAAGCTGCAGTGCTCTCCTGAACCACAACCATCCGCCTCATCCACACCTAGGCCCAAGAGAGTCCCACAAGCCTACCGGCCCAAACCGCAGGCTCTGCCACAAGAGTCATCACCCACCAAAGTCAATCCACCTCCCCAACTCCAACCTAAATGCAGCAGCCCATCGGTCGTGGCTGCTCCTAATCCACTCAACATCCAAGCAGCTCAACCACAAACTCACGAACCCTCCCAACCGCCCATCTTCTTTGTCAAAAGCTCTCGTTCTGTCAAACCTCAATCACCTGTCGGCCTTACACCCTCCTATGAAATCAAATCCTTTTTAGCGCTAGCCGTTGACCTCGCTGAGGACACCGAGGATTACGTGGTGGATTGTATTAAAAGACTAGATGGCACTTTCATGTCACTTGCACTAAGCTATGACCGCTTGGACTTAGGTCTATTAGAAGAACCCTTTGCAACTGAAGTGCAAAATATGCCTTGCTCTTGGGAAACCTTTGAATTCGCGTTCGCAAAAGCTTCTCGCTCCGCTGCTGAGTTTCTTAACAGTGAAATCTCCAAGGAGTAAGCCATCAAATAGTGCCTTATCACGTCATATGATCCACAAACCACTTCTGCTCTATCACTAACCAAGAAATCCCGGAGTTATCACAACTCGCTGATACTGCATCACCTTTCTTGAGGCAATGGTACGCTCTTAGGTTGCAATGGGAAGTTGAAGGATGTCGCATAATGACCAATGCTGAGCAACGCCGCGCCATCAAAACAATAGAGTATGATCCCACTTACATCGCGCCCACCTCGTATAGAGTGTTAACCACTCTTCAGGGCCGACCCATGGAAGAACACATCAAAGGACACCCCTACCTTGATCTCTTGTTGACTGAGGAAGAGTTATACATTGCTAGCCGTGTCGACTCTGGTGACTTCCTCACAGATGTTCTCACATACATCACGCACGTGGGAATTCGACCCTTTGATTTGGACCGCGAAGCTCAATTGGAATACAATCCAAATTTCTATACTTGGCTCCTTCACAAGTAACTCCTACACCAACATGCCGAAAGCCTTTGACCTTTTGACCCTCAATCCTAGGAAGGATTCTTCTCAAGATGGAAGGGGAGGGGGTAAGGTGAAATGAATCAGATGAGAAATGAATCAAAGGGGATAAATCAAAGCAAAATCAGTGAAAAACATAAACATATATTATGAAAAAATGGATAGGGTAGGAAAATGGGCATGAAAACTTTGAAGTAAAGGGCAAAAAGTCCAAGTCTAAAAAGGAAAATCTACATTGCTCCTTAATGAATTCATTTAAAAAGCATAGAGTTTTTCTTTTCCAGCAATCAGCGAATTAATATGTGGAAAGCACTAATAAAAATTACGATTTATGGCAGGAACATAAAATGTTGCAGCAAGACTGTGCCCACCGACTCCTGTTCACAGATGAGGAAAGAGAGCAATACCGCATCTACCTAGAGAATCGCACCTTCAGCCAGCTTAAGTTTCGAACCATCCACAACATAGAAGTTGTGGTGGCCAAGGAGGAAGCAGCTAGGAGGGTGGTTGAACAATGCAACCTCAGGAAGTATCTTGAAAAGTTCTCGTAGGAGCCGGACCATTTGAAGTGGGTGGAGTTCCTTAGAATGTACAACCTAGATCAAGAATGTGGCACTGTGACGGTGGGCAGAGGAGAAAATGCAAAGCAGGTACAGGTCCGCTTAGACCTAGCCTTGGTGGAGAAGGCTTTGGGGTTGGAGCCAAAGACGGAGAGGAAATAGAAAAGGAATGTTTATGCCATGCTTAAAATGAAGAGGGAGGATGTGCTCACAAATGACGGCATAAGCATCCAAGATATCCCCAATGCAAAAGCCAGGATGCAAGCAAAGCTGATACATGTGCTCTTCTCCAGCCAGCGCTACAACTCATTGATGCATTGAATTAGCGTACATGTACTGGAGAATGTAGCAGCCCATACCCTAGATGAAGTGGAATGGAATGGGTATGTGCAAAAAACGATCGACCAGGCAGCCAAAGCATTGGCCCTAGGAAGTGTGCTAGCAGGAGGAGAATCTCCAGTCTCTAAAGCTACAAAAAGAAAGAAATCCTCCTCAAAAGCCTCCTTCATCGGGTATGGAGGTGTCTTGACTGTGCTCATCCAGGAGGCAGTGAAGGAAGCACAGGATGCAGAAGAAGGAGAAGGAGAAACGCCAGAAAGGTCGCTTCCTCACCAGGACAAGGATAGGTCCACCGATAGAACTAAGACAGAGGAAGAAGGGGAAGAACATACAAGCAAAAAGACAACCAAGAAGCCCAAAAAGAAGACAACGCAGAGAAAGAAGAAGGATGATGAAGGCAGAAAGAAGGAGAGAGAAGACTTGGGAAGGGCAAAGAAAGAGTCCCTAAAAGATGCCAAGGAGAGAGAGAGGAAGAAGAGACAGGAGGAAGAGAAGGAGAAAGAAGAATTACAGAAAGCAAAGAAGGCGTCGAAACAGGAAGCAGAGGAGAAGAAAAGAAAGGAAAAAGAAGAAAAAGAGAAAAAGAAGGAAGAGCAGAGAAAAGCAAAGGAGGAAAGGAGAAGAAATGCTGATGAGAAAGAGGAAGAACTAAGAAGGAAGGATAAAGAGGACTTGGCTGAAACCACACGCCGGTTCATCAAGCAACAAAGCCGAGCTGATGAATTGGGGAACTTGAGCCCACATAGAGAAGAAGGGCCAGGGTGTAGCACACAGGTGCCAGAGATCATGCCACCTGCAGTCACTGAGGGCAAGGGCAAGGCCCCAATTCATCCAATTCCTACCCTTCTGGTGCCTTCCACTAAACCCACCACCATCACTCCTAGCATCCCGACCAGTGCCAATGTGTCAAATTTCGTGGCATAGATGCAATACTTCATCAATAAAGAGATGGCCCAAGGACAGAGCATAGAAACTAACGCCACAGGACAAAAGAGGCCAGCTGATGCGGAATCTAGGCAAGATCCTAAATGGTAGAAGGTGGAAGCCTCAACCTCACCCATCCACACAACGATGATGCCATCAGCTAACTACAATGAGTACGTCGCCAAGCTGCTCTTCCAATTGGAGAAAGCTAAGAAGGAATGCAAGATAGCCGTGGCTAAGTTGGCATCTGAGAAGGAATCAATAGCCACCTTCTAGTTAGATAAAACAAGGATGATAGCCATGCAGCAAAGGGAGATTGCAAATCTCAAACAAGCAGTCAAGGCTAAGGATGACAGGGAGGAGCACTGGAGATAGTAGCTCGAGAACAAAACACAGGAGCTAGTGAAGATGCAAAGAGAGCACAAGCTCCTGATAGTGCAAAACCAGGAGCTCATTACGAAATCCGCTCAGGTTGACGTGCTTGTGGCTGAGATGAATGCCAGAGATGAGGAGAGAAAACAAGACATAGAGGAGCAGCAAGAAGAGATTGAGCGCCTGACAGATCAACTAAACTCTGAAAAAGAAGAGCAAGAGAGACTGGTTAGGGAGTTGGAGGACCAAGAGCAAAGGCTCATGATACTAACCCTAAAGCAAGGAGAAAGCATGGAGGAAATGAACAAGAGAGCAAAGGAGTGGGCTGTACATAATGAAAAGAGGGTGAAGACACTAGCACGGCACCTTGCTCTGGTAGAGAAGGACAAAATCATTGCAGAGAGCAAGGCAGAAGCTACCCAAATGGCCTTTGGTGCCCAACAAAAAGCCTTCCTCGACACCATCATGGATCCCACTCGCTCAGAGCAAGGAGAGTCGTTGGAGGTGACACAAAGAAAGCTCAGCATCACACGCAGAGCCTTACATGATGGATTGCAAATGCCACCCCAACCTGCAGAGGTTAGCTTGAGCTTGGACGAGCAACCAAAATAACTATTGCTAGCCGGCCTAACCCCCCAAGAAATTGATGCCCTCGGATTCGAAGAGGAAGCACCACAGGGAGAACGACAGGGGGAGGAAGCAAAACTTGAGATCGACATGAACCGATTCAGGGAGGATGTAGTCCCAAAACCCCCCTCGCCGCAGTCTCAAGAGCCACCACAGGAGGACCCATCTACGGAAATACAAGCCGCATCTAGGGAAAGACGTAGAAAGCTAGTAGAGGAAGCCAAGAAACAACTGAGAACCAAACCAGCCGTGCTGCTGTCCGCACCCCTCCCACCTTGCCTTGATGATATCCCCGCTGGATTCCACGCAAAACTGGTGATGTGGGAGAGATAAGAACGGAAAAGGATCCATTCACCTTTAGTTTTCTCCTACCCAACAGTCTGCGGAGGGTCTTGCCGCTCAAGGTGATGGATGAGGTGATCACGATTGGTGGCCGGTTGGGGCAAAGATGGCTAGAAGAGCGAGAAAAAACCCCGACCTCTTGGGGAGCAGAAACGGCTAATTATTGGCAGAACAAAGTTTTTGAAGTTTCACACACTATACAGGGCTACAAAAGCCAACCCTTGTGGAGGAGGCGAGTATGCGACATCAGTATGCTCGCCTGGATGGCGTTTTGTAACACCCTACCATTCGAGCGGAACAACCCCACCTACATGGCATACCCTCGAAGGGTAGGTGTGGATTTTGATGCCACCTTCCACGGGCGGTACGACTTTCCTATTATTTATAACTCTAATGTAGTATCCTTCGAGCATGCCCTTCTCTTTAACTCTGAAAGCCTAGATGATTCTATGACATGCTTTCTTGCAGATTTCTCCTCATGCCCTGACCTCGCCTTTCTAACAACCTGTAATTACCTTAGGTTACTTAAGCTACTCCTTAAGCAAGACCCGACTCCACAAGAGCACAGACTACCTCCCCTCTTCTTTGACCCTAACTCTATTGACAGCTGCACCATAGCTTGTCTTATGATGAGGGCTAGTCTCCTCCCCTCTTTTTGCCTAGCCCTCCTAGAAGATATGAATGACAGCCAATTCACTAGGTGCAATCACCCTTTCCTCTCCACCACTTCTCTCCACGTCCACATGAATCTGAAAGGATACATGCAAAGCTACCAATTTTTGAGCAAATCCATCCGACCCCCTTCCCCTCCTCATTCAGATGAAGAAAATTAGGCATGGCTGTCATTCCACAACTGCAACCAAAAAAAAAAGAAAGAAAGAAAGAAAGAAAGAAAAGGAAAGTCAAAGCAAAGAAAAGAATAACATGAAAGGAAAAGCACACAAGCACTCACTTGCAGAAGCACTTAAACACCACATAGAGCACTATCACTGCACCTAGGGGTTCTCAAGTTAGGCGTGCCCGGTGGCTTCAATCGGCCCGCTCCGATCCTAACCCCCTAGTCATTTTTGCTTCCCCACTTCATGCTTAGCGCACATCAAGGGCAGGACATACCTAGGGAGCTAACACTCACCTATGGTTAGACCTGTCAGCCTAAGCCACTTGCACCGCACCTCGCTTAACACAAATGGGGTCCTCAAGTGTGGAACATCACCCAGGCTTGCCTGTGGTTAGACCCACCTCCCCATTCCACTAGCACGAGCACACTGCACTAACACAGTAAGGTAGACACTCCCCTTAGGAAGAGCACCGCACCTTCTCCTTCAGGCATCACACAAGCGGCAAACAACCAACTTTGGAGGCCCCCATCAACCACTCGCTATCCATCTGGCTTCCCCGACAAACATTAGCTTCCACATGCACCCGAATCTACATGTGGCCCTTCCCTTTACACCATCATTGCCCAAGTGCCTACCACCCTACAACAACACAGAAGTGCCATGGGACTGGCACCCGTCTCAGAGGGGGGTAATGTTGTAATGAAAACAATCAACCATGGAATGAAATCTAACTGAAATTGAAAATTAACTAAGCTACAACAAAGAATTAACAAATCTATTGCACCAAGACATCCTCATCATGTATTAATGGTTGGGAATTCAAGAATACATGACGGCCATGGCTGAGTGCTTCAAAGGCTAAGAAGAAGCTAACTCCAAGAAAATGGTAAAGCTAAGATTATTGAATGATCAAAAGATGTCTTGCCTTTGGCCTCTAGTCCTTTTTTATTCTAACCCTCTTCCAAACCTAAGGGCTGTTCACACATGTACACATAGGCTAGGGCTAAATTTACAAAGGCTGGAATTAATCCAAGGTGCAAATATTAATGTTGTATTTTCCTTCATGACAAACCATCCCGTCCTGAAGATGGTTTTGTCCTCAAAACTAAGAAGTAATGGACTAAATCCAAGTCAAGGATGATAGTAATCATGCCCATTCATCTTCCAAGTGATAAGAAAGCACTGTCCATGAAAAGAAGACCTTTTTGCATGCCAAACTGTGAGAAAACTGGCTGCTGTCCAAACAGGGCTGATTCACTAAAACTGCCATAACTTTTGATATATTGGTCCAAATGAGGCATATGAGATGTAGAAACGAAGTATACACTCCCAAGCATCACCCCATAACATTAGAATCAAATTTTGATGAAGTCAGGACAGTTTTATTGTCTGCAGAAATTTCATACAGCAGGCTGCCTCTGCACAGTCACTGCATACTGCATCATATATCATCCTGTAATAACCAAGGAAAGTTACTGACATAAGTGGATGGTTGCCAAGAAGACTCTTCAATGGGAAAATTCTTCCACTTAATGAGAGTACGATTTCTAAGAACTTTCTCTCTCTTTCCAATAATGCTTTCAGGTTCATATATGATCAGTCCTGCCTCATCCAATGGTGGTAACTCATCCAATACTTGTACATCGGGCCCAACATACTTCTTCAGCTGTGAAATATGGAATACATCATGTATTCTAGTGGAAGATGGTAGCTGAAGTTTATAAGCAAGCTCTCCAATTTTTTCCAAAATCAAATATGGCCCATAAAACCTATGAGCAAGCTTGTTGTTCCCACCCTTTAATGAAGCATAATGCATCTTGGGCACTTTGAGAAATACCCAATCTCCAACCTTGAAGTCTAAATGTCTTCTTTTCTCATCTGCATAGACCTTCATTACCTCTTGTGCTTTACTTATGCTGTCCTTGCATTACCTCATGAGCAACTCCATTCTTTCCAACTCTTCCTTTGCTTGTGGGTTGATGTCTTCATGGAATAAAACTGATGGAAGTTGAACTTTATACCCATAAAGAGCTTCAAATGGAGACATCCCAATGCTCATGTGATGCGTGTTATTATAGCAAAATTCAGCAAGGTGGATCCAATGATCCATGAAGCTTGTGTATCATGACAATAATGCCTAAGGTACACTTCCACCCAATGATTGACTCTCTCCGTTTGCCCATCAGTCTGAGGGTGATAGGCCGTGCTAGGAGTGAGGAAAGTACCCATAGAGGAGAATAGACTTTTCCAGAAGTTGCCCATAAACCTCGAATCACGGTCTGATACTATTCTCATAGGCATACCATGTAGTTTGAACACACCTTCCATAAATTACTCGGCGACTTGCCTTGCTGAATATTGGACTTTAGTTGGGATAAAGTAGGCTGATTTGGTCAATCTATCAACTACCACATAGATACTGTTCCATCCATGACTGATAGTAGGCAATCCCGTTATGAAATCCATGGAAATATATGTCCATTTGCCCGTAGGTATGGGTAAAGGCTGAAGTAAGCCGGCTGGTAATAGAGTGGAATCCTTATTTTGCTGACACTCCAAGCACTGAGACACATACTCTTTAACATCTTTCCATAGACCTTTCCAATAGAAGCTTTGATGAACTCTATCAAACATCTTGAAAAGGCCCAAGTGACCAGCCATTGGCAATGAATGCATCTCTTGAAGCACCTTCAGCTTGAATTTACTACTGGGAATCAAGTACACTTTACCCTTAAACCATAAGAGGCCATTATGCACTTTAAAATTAGGAAATTCAGCATCATACCCTTGCTGTAATTTCTATAAAATATGGGCAGCATGCTCATCAAGCACATATTCCTCTTGAATGTCTTCAATCCAATCCTTATAGATGGTAGACACAGTAGATAGACTACATGCCCACATTCTTGATAACGCATCAGCCACCACATTATCCTTGCCAACCATGTATGATATTTCAAAATCATATGATTGCAAAGTGGCCAACCATCTCTTTTGCTTGGGAGAAAGATTGGGCTGTGAGAGAAAATATCTCAAGACCCTATGATCGCTTTTGACTTTGAAGTGTGTCCCATAGAGGTAGTGGTGCCATTTCTTGATTGCATGTAAAATAGCAAGCATCTCCTGCTCATAAACATGCATCTCTCTCTCTTTGTCATCAAATTTTCTGCTCTCAAATGCAATGACACCATGCTCCTGTACCAAAACTGCTCCCAAACCTCTACCACTGGCATCTGCATAAATGGTAAAAGTTTTGGAGAAGTCAGGGCAAACTAGTATGGGTGCTGAAACAAGCAATTGCTTCAGCTCATTAAAGCTCTTGTCAGTGATCTCATCCCAAAAGAAGGCCTCCTTTTTCAGCCGATCGGTAAGAGGAGCTGCAACATGAGCATAGTTCTTCATAAACCGTCGGTAAAAGGATGACAAACCAAGGAAACCTCTTAATGAAGTGGCATTGGTTGGTGTAGGCCATTCTTTGACGCACTGAACCTTCTTAGGATCCACTTTGATTCCATCTTCTCCCACTATATGACCCAAGTACTCAACTTCCTTTGTCATAAAAGAGCATTTAGTGGCCTTGGCAAACAGTTTGTGTATCCTCAATATGTCAAAGACCTCTTTTACATGCTACAAATGGTCTTCTTTATTCTTGCTATAGATCAAAATGTCATCAAAGAATACCAAAACTGTTTTAAAGAGCAATGGCTGAAGTATCTTATTCATGAGAGACTGGAATGTGGCTGGAGCATTTGATAACCCAAAAGGCATAACCATAAACTGGTAAAGACCCCTCTCCATCCTGAAGGCTGTTTTAAATTCATCCCCTTCCTTCATGCGTATTTGATGATATCCCGATCTCAAGTCAATTTTGGAGAACACCTTGGCATCCTTCAATTCATCTAAGAGATCATCTATTCTAGGTATTGGATACCTATTCTTGATAGTGACCTTGTTGAGATCGCGGTAATCAATGCACATTCGAAAGGAGCCATCTTTCTTCTTCACAAGAAGGCTGGAGAAGCAAAAGGTGATTGGCTTGCCTTAATAAGACCCATTTCCAAAAGCTCTTTGACTTGGCATTCTACCTCTTCTCTTTCCACTTTGGAGAGGCGATATGGTGATTTGTTGATGGGCTTTGTATTGGGCAGCAAGTCAATGGGATGATCCACTTCTCTTTTGGGAGGAAGAGAGGTAGGTGGTTGAAAAATATCATCATATTCTTTCAGCAATTTACAAAGACATGGGTCCATGTTGTTGGTAGGAGAAGAGGGCTGATCCTCTTCAATCTTGGAATGAAGAATGGTGAACATACATGCCTTTGCATTTATCTCTTTCTTAACCTTCTTGGGGCTCATCATCTCCATTCTTTTCTTTTCAACTCCATGTAGTGTTACTTGTTGTCCACACCATTTAAACTCCATTTCCATGTTGTTGAGATCCATGGTAAATCTGCCCAAAGATTTCAGCCAGTTGCAGCCAAGTATTATATCAATGGGACCCATTTCTAATGCAATTAGGCTCACCGATGTAGTGCACAATGGGGAAAGGGTGATAGGTACATTTGGACAGCATTGATTGCTCTTCTCAAAATTTCCATTTGCCACTTGGATTTTGAGTGATGTAGGCATTTCATGCGTATTCAATTTCAGCCCATTGAGTGACTTAGCATTAATGAAGCTATGTGTACTTCCCGTATCTATGAGTATATGAGCGGTCCTTCCCTTGATTTGACCTTTAAGGCGTAGGGTATTATCCCCTCTTGAACCACTCCATGCATCACTTGATATGGCACATAGCGATGGATGTAAATCAGTCCATGAATCATCCAAATAATGACCACCCGGGTCGAAAGGAAACCCATCCATCGGATCATAGAACTCATCATGGACATTCTCTTCATTTTCATGCGCCTCTTCTTGAGTTGTTGTGACATCAAGCTGAGCCAAGCTTCCTTCAATAGATTCAACATCGGAATCATCCTCGATGATCATGCTAATCTTCATATTTTTGGCCTTGCATTTGGACTTATGATCGGGTGATCATTTCTCTCCACATTTGAAGCATAGTCCTTTAGCATACATATCTTTGAGCTTGTCATTCGATACATGTTTGCCTTGAGTAGGGGCTGAAGTTTTGGCACTTATATCAGTTCTCTTTCCATCAAATCTATTTTCAGCATTAGGTCTGAAATTACTGCTTTGTTTTGACCCAAAAACAATAGGAAAAGTGGGTATCTTGCTATAGGTATTGCTGAAAGTATTTGATGGCTTCCCAATATGCTGAAAATCAGTTTTAGCATGCCCATAATGGCCTGAAGTCCTTGGGACCTGCGTAGGCTGAAAAGAATGCCCTGTTTTTGGCTGGAAACCCTTGTATTTTTGCCCATAACATTCAGCCAATTGAATGGCAGCTTGTAGGGATGTAGGATTCATGGCTCCAACTTCGGAAGAAAGAATAGGTTCCAAACCAAATATGTATTTATTCAACTTGGCACTATCGGAGACCCCATGAACATACATCGAAAGGTTCAAAAACTGATTTGAGTACTCTCTAACCGAGAGACCACGTTGCTCAAGTGCATACCACTTCTTCTCTAACCACTCTTTTTCAATAGGGGAAACAAAGACTTCAATCATAGCATTTTTCAATGCATCCCAAGACAAGAAGTCATGTCCCATCCTCGCCATATATCTCCACCAAGTGTGAGCATAGCCTTCTAGATGAAGGGCTGCAAATTTTACTTTGGCACTCTCGAGTCTTGGGTAAAGGGAAAAATACATCTCTAACTTGTCAAACCACTCCTCCAACTCCGTGGGTGAAGGGTTCTCTCCCTTGAAGTTTGAGATAATTATTTTCTCCTTGTACTCTCTCTCGTATTGAGGAGGTTGTCCATTATGGTGCTGATGCCCACTATGGTGTTGTGGCCCAAAAGAATTGCCAAAAGATCCTTGCCTAGGATATTCATTATTTCCATGCCCTTGTGCATAAGGAGTTTGCTGTCCATAATGCATACCATGACTTTGTGGCTAGAAATAATGTCCTTGAGGCTGAAAGTATGTGTTGCTCACATTGGGAGGTTATCCATGGTACCCTTGAGGTTGTCCATGCATAGGTGAGTTGAAAGGTGGTTGCTGCCCATTATTTTGCTAATTCCAACCATGATTTGACATGGGACTTGGCCTATTGGGCTGCACTTGAGTAGAGAAATTATGTTGTGGCTGTCCAAAAGCATTTGGGGCTGAATTCACATGTCCATGTGGCTGCCCATAAGAGTTTGGGGCTGAATTACCTTGCCCTTGCTCATAGCCACCAACATTTGCTTGAGGGTAAAATTGCTTGTAGAAAGAGTTGCACCCATGGATGTCTTCATCATGCTTTGAGTTTGTTTGCACTCTCTCTTGAGGATCCTGCCCCTGTGACTGAAAGTGACCCTTTTGTTGATGGAATTGTGGCTGAAGTGAAGTGGGCTGAACAAAATCCTTAGCTTTAGATGACTCTCCAACTTCAAATTGACCTACCACCTTAGGAGTAGGTGGTTTAGGTGGTTCTTCAGCCCTATGAGGATGTGGGACATTAAGACCAGCTGTAGGCAACATTTTCTCACCAAGAAGTGCTACAAGCTTGTCAATACCCAACCTCATACCCTCGAAACCTGATTTCATATCCTTTATGTCATTTGACAATTGTTGAAAACTGTTAGAATTCATTGAGATATGAGACATCTCTATGGGTTGATTGGTAGGGGAATGGGTGGAACTTGCATCGACCTCTTCGTTCTCATAATGCATTCGGTAAATGGCATCTTGAGAAGTGTCATGTTCACCCCTTTCCTATGCATCTTGAGAAGTGTCATGTTCACCCCTTTCCTCTTGATGTTCACCCCTTTCCTGTTGATATTCCTTCAATTCTTCATTGATAGTATCTAAAACAGGGTCTCTCTTCTTATTCCTAGCCATGGGTTGATTTCTGTCCTAAATTTCCTGCAGTAGAAAAACTTGATTATCTTCACTTCTAGAGCTCCAAATTACAAGGTCTTTGGCTTTGTTCGAAGCTTGAAGAGCCCTCTATCCAACGATCTATCAAGTGCAGAAAATGGATGAGTACAAAAATTTCTGTAAGGGATTTTCTGTTGCTGTCTGAAAATTCCTGCAGGCAGTGAATACCCTGTTCTAGTCAATTAATGGCTTGTACCATCAATACCAAGCATGTACCAACTTCATAACCCTGTAGGAGAGTCTCATACATCTGCCCATACTAAAAATGACCTCTGTAACCAGTAAAATGGCTGTCTAACTCAATGTAGACTGCAATCTTTAATGAGGGTATGCATACATACTCTGTCCCAAACTTTAATGCTGAACCATAGTGTCCTTACCATAGGATGCATACATTTTACTGTAGCCATATGTCTTCATACATTTACCATACATTCATGAGTACCATACATTTGCCAATATCTCAAGAACTCACTGCCCATAAACTCATGCTGTAGGCTGATTTCAAGTGCCTTTGAGATTTGTACCTGCACCTAAATTTGAAAATGCGTGGGATCCGAGACCCGAGGAGTTTGTAAAGTTCCCTCTCGAGCCGGGTTGCGCTCCCCTTCAAGGTCCTCGTCGGTAGGGGAGGGTCACCTCTCTTTTGTCCTACCGACTCGCCACTTTTCCTCGTGGGCATGTACATGGCAAGTGAATTCTAGCTCTAAAAATCAGTATGATATGCATGGAATAGGAAGGAAATACAATTGCCTTTCATTTTCCCTTTCATGGTATGCAAGATTGGAATTGAAAAGGCTGAAATGTAAATGAGAAATGGAGAGGTATTTACCTTAGCAGTGACTCACTGCTTACAAAGCTTTTCTCACTTACCAATTTGGTAATGATTTTCTTATGATCAAGAGGCAAAATAGGCAATCAATTTCATGTTAGGGTTAGGCAATAAAGATTGAGTAATGAAGCTCAAGAAATTACTGATTTCAGTGAATGAAAGTAGATGGGTAATGCTCATTCATTATGGAAGAGTTTGAGACATTTAGAGATGGCCATTTCAGTAAATTGAAAAGGTTTAGCAAAGACAATGACTGACATAACCTATAGGCTTCATGTAATGCATTAAGCTATGAATGAAAGCTTCATTAATCCTCTTATTTCTCTTCAACAATTGGAAATGAGATCAAAAATTGGATGTAAAGAGAAATTAAGAGTGATTAGAGTACCTCATTTGATTGATTGGAGAAGAGCATTGTTGATGGAATGACCTTCAATCCATAATGCTTGACATAGGTGAGTTGAGCTTGATAATCCTTCTAAAATCAGTCCAAGATATCTTCAATCTTCAAGAATAATCCCTTCCTTGATAAGCTTCAGCTTCATTAATCTCATGAAAGCTCCATGACTCCATGAATGCTCCAAATGATGGTTGATGAAGACCGATTATCTTCTCTACTTGAAGTAGGTTGCAATAGGTAATAGAGAGGGCTTCAATGTGTCCAAGAGATCCCGAAATTTGAGAGGGAATGCCAAAATTCAATGGCATAAAAGCTTCATGCTGTCCATTGAATACCTAGACCTCCATTGGCTTCAATCTCCTTCAATGTCGGTCCAATGTTGATGGATTCTTGAGGGGAAATGGTTGAGGAAGCTTCAAAGATGCTTTGCCCACAAAAGCCCCATGATTTGCTTCAAAAATTTCAGGAATCTTTGATGCTGTCCCAAACTACCATAGCCAAGAGGGAAAGAAGAAGGCTCAAAGGCCCATTGCTAGACCTGGTGGGCTGTGGACTGGTTTTGAACATTTGGTCATGGAGTATGGCCAATTAGTCCTCATTTAGATGTCCTACCTCCATCAGCAGCCCTTGTGGAAGAGAAACTTGCAACACAACATGCAGAGATCCAGAGGCTTCTGATCGAGAATCAAAGGTTGGCTGCCACTCATGTTGCTCTCAAACAAGAGCTAGCTACAACTCAGCACGAAGTTCAAAGGCTACAGCAATTACTAACTGGAATTCAAGCTCATTGATTGATTTGAACTAGGTCCTAGGGAATGTTGCAGCAGTGGGTGATGAGAAGATGTCTATGTACAATGGAGCAATAGACCCAAGTTTGACAGCTTTGCTATGTTCTGCTCTTGTTGATGACAATGCGGAGATGAAACTGGTGCTTCTTCGATTCCTAATTCAAAAATCACACAACACTAGCTACTTCTCATTTCGACTGTCCAGAAAGTAGCAATGATTTTGGCACGTTTAGTAGGGATGAATCCTTATCTTTGGGTTTGGCTTGGACAGTACCGGAGCAAGTCTCAATAGTTGTTGACCAGTAGCGATATCCGGAGAATAAGTCCATTATTACGAGTTTTAGTCAGAATTTACAGCAACAAGATGAGGTATGTTGCAGCTTCCCTAATTTTGCCCTACCTTCACCTTCCAAGCAGTGTAAGCCAAAGTCTCAAGATCTGTCGTTCAGACTCTTGGTGCCTTCAAAATTTATTGGTAAAGCCATTGGCAAGGATGGAAGTTGCATCAAGCAACAGCGACATGCCTTCCTCTTCTCAATGCACCAGCGTCTCTTTCACCTGTAGCGGAACCACAAGAGAAGAAAGAATGAGGCTTAATGTTAAGTTGCATAAGCCATAAGCAAGCTTATTAAAGCTTGACTAGTCAAATTTTTGCATCATAAATGAGTCTAGAAACATGGCGCAATCTGCGTAGATTCAGCCTAGAATACTCCTATTGTTCATGAGTTTGTACTGTGCCAAATGGGTGCTCTATAGAGAGCTAATAGACCAAGGAGTCAAGTACTAAATGCCTTAGTATCCATTGGAGCCATGGAGATGAGATGGAAGAAGATTTCTTGAAGGTAAAGCTATGGAAGTTTCAAGAAAGCTTGAAGCAGGAGAGAGAAAGACCGAGTCCCAAAAGAAACCCTTCCCTCTCAACAGTAACCAAGGTTAAAATGTCCTCAAGCCATGTTTGGCCCTTCTTTGGTCCATATGTCTTCAAAATGTAGTAAAATTTGATGATGACCTGTCTAAGTAGCCATGAATCTCCATCTTGCCACCATGTCTCTGTCAAAAAGCTCTAAAATAACCACAGTTTGAAGTAGTAAAGTCTAACTAGTCGCTGTCAAGAAGAAACCAAGTCCATGAACTATGCCTTCAACTCCAGTTACATAGAAATGATGCCTGTAACTAGATCTTCCATGAAAATGACCTCCCCAGCCAGATCATAATCATGAAAATGATGGAATTAAAGCCTGCCTTGGATCAAAGCAAGGCTCTGATACCAATGTAATGAAAACAATCAACCATGGAATGAAATCTAATTGAAATTGAAAATTAACTAAGCTACAACAAAGAATTAACAAATCTATTGCACCAAGACATCTTCATCATGTATTAATGGTTGGGAATTCAAGAATACATGACGGCCATGGCTGAATGCTTCAAAGGCTAAGAAGAAGCTACTCCAAGAAAATTGTAAAGCTAAGATTATTGAATGATCAAAAGATGTCTTGCCTTTGGCCTCTAGTTCTTTTTTTATTCTAACCCTCTTCCAAACTTAAGGGCTATTCACACATGTACATATAGGCTAGGGCTAAATTTACAAAGGCTGGAATTAATCCAAGGTGCAAATATTAATGTTGTATTTTCCTTCATGACAAATGTTAACCCCAAGTTGAGATGGCAGAAAATGGTGGAAAATGAAGAAAAAAATGGAAAAAGCATGGAAGAAGAGCAAAGACACGCATGCGACCTCTAAAAGCTAAGTCAAGACCAAAGGCACAATTTTAAATAAAAGGCGCCTCAAAAAACTGGGAAAAATCTTGTAAAAGAGCACCAGGCTCCCTCTTGTGCCAATTGTAAAATATTAGACGGGCATAGGCTAGAGGCATAAGGCTAGAAGAGGGAAATGAAAAAAGGGCATTGCCACGATGGCCAGTCATGTAAAAAAGGGGATGGGTGCCCATGGGATTTTAGGGCTTGTATATAAAGTTCAAAAAGTGAATGGAAGCTCATTCTTTGGTGTGTGGCTAACAAGAGGTCTCTTCTTCTTCTCTTCTTCTTGCTTGTGTGTGCTCTTGAGAGAGGAAGTGTGAGAGTGTGAGGGATTGAGTGTGTGGGAGTGAGGGATCAAGAGGGTGAAGCTCCTCACCATCTCCTCTTCTCTTCTTCTCTTCTCTTTTCTCGCACGCGCGGCTATGGAGGATGGAGCTTGGAGATGGAGGAGGCTTGAGGATGCTTGAGCTAGCATCAAGAATTGTGGAGCTACCGAGGTGTGCGAGGGAGGAGGCTACTCACATCGGCATCAAGGTAAGCTCACTACACTCGTAGGATCGACTGTGCATCGGCTAGGTGAGAGATAGCCATTAGAGCTTTCTTGAAATGCTTGAAGCAATAAGCGGTCCATGGGTCTTGGTGGTTGAGTGTGAGCTCCCACTACAGAGAGCAAGTACAATGCTTTATAGGGATAGAATGGGTTGCACTTTCCACCACTGTGCATATGGGGTTCTACATCCTAAGCCCACACTGCACCATACAAAGAGGCTAAGTTGGGTGTGATTGCCAATATCTCAACACCCCTCCTCAATCACAACCAAACAAGTACAGTGTGTTAGTGATCAACCACTTGCAAAGTGTGGGCACACCACAAACATGGTAAACACCAAAGGCTGTTGTAGAAAAGGCTAAGTGTGGGTACCAAAGACATGGTGGACATCCAAAGGCTGTAACAGGGGCCTCACAAAGTGTACAGAGGCTATAGTATAAGGTTACGTGAGGAGTTTACAAGCTTATGTTAGAAGTATTAGGGCTAGGCAATACAAGGCTAAAAAATTCTATCAGAATAGGAGTAGAAGGATTGATGAGGCTTGTCCTTCTCCTGGCGGTCTTCTTCTTCTTCTTCTTCTTCTTCTTCTTCTTCTTCTTCTTCTTCTTCTTCTTCTTCTTCTTCTTCTGCTTCTTCTTCTTCTTCTTCTTCTTCTTCTTCTTCTTCTTCTTCTTCTTCTTCTTCTTCTTCTTCCTCCTTTGCTCCATGGTCTTCATCTTCTTTAACAATAGCTAGATAGGCCTTTTGAGACCTCTTCCTAGCATGACATAATTTCTCAGTGTGTTAGATCCTTTTGTAGAAGTCACATATCAGTTGATCTTTCTTTCCCTTGTACTTGTTACTGACATATAACATTTGTTCATCTTTAGAGGTGCTTGTTTCTTCTTTGGATATTATATTCTTTACTTCTTCTAGCAAGGAGGCCTTAATGTCAACCAGTTTTGAACTAAGCATGTTGATTAATGTAGTTGACACATTATTATAGTCAGGAGGCATGCTTTTTAACAACACACCAATACAAATATCTTCATCCATCTTGAGATCTATCCATGCAAGCTAGGTTAGAAACTTTCCATATAGTTCAGATGAGATGCCATGGATTTATTAGGTTTCATATCAAGTCTAAAAAATTCAATTAGTAAACCATACTTTGAGGATTTGGACTGTGCACCAAACAAGGTATCTAATATATCCCAAGTGTCATGGGACATGTCACAAGCATCTATATGATGGATATAGCTGTCATCCAACTCCAATTTGATGATGCCATGTGCTTTTTCATCATTCTTCTTCCAAATGGCTATAAGAGTTGCATCTCGGGGCTTCTTTTCTTGTCCATTGGTGATGGCCCATAGGCCCTTCTTCATCAGGATGAGTTCGATGCAGGTTTGCCAGGTGTGAAACCCAACTCCATTGAATTGACATGTCGGTGAATCTTTGCCCATGTTAGATGGCTATAGTAGTAGCAAATCACCACAAATTCTTAGATTTTGAGAAGTAAAAAATTTGATTGTGTCAAAAAACACAAGTGCTAAGAGCACTAGATTAGTGTCAATAGACACAGTGTTTGAGTCTTTTTCCTTGAGTCTTCCAAATCTTCAAAATCCTTCAAGATCTTCTGAAACTGGATCTTCTCCTCCTTGATCTGATGCTATAAAATTTAGTGCTGAGTCAGATCAAAGTGTTGGGACCTTCAGTGTGATTGGAGGAGTTAGAATATGGAGTGAAAAAAAGCTTGAACTTGGTGGCTATGGATTCTTGATCTTTTCTTGAATCTTTATCTTGCTCACTTGAAGGAAAAATCTTGTTGGGAACTTCAATAACTCAATGGATTTGAGTGGCAAAGGTTTGGTTTGAGTGTCACGAGAGAGAAAATGAAGGAAAGATGAAGCTTCAAGTGAGTTGGCTATGGAGTTTTAGGGTTTTCAAGAACAGGCGACTTGCATTTTTCTTATTGTTGCTCACAGAGGTAGCCGTTTGAGAAACCCTCTGAGAGGGAGAGAGTTTAGATGTATAACTTCAAAAACCCTATGATAATGGTCAGCATCGTTGCGCATGCAGGGACTGAACAAATTGTATGATCAGATTACAGGTGCAAACTGGTCGAGCAAGCTAGAATTCATGAAATGTTGGGCTCTCTAATCAACAATGTTATACTATGATGTGCCAAGGAGGAGCATCTTGAGCAAAGGAAGATATCTCTAGAAGGAATCTTAGTGAGACACGGCTTGGTTTGAGAGATATGAAAGCTCTAAGCAGGGTAGGTACAAACTAGTTGTGGCTGCCAAGAAAGGTCAAGTGGAGATAGAGGTGGAAGATGAGACCTTCAACTGGGACTTGAGTTGAGCAATGATGAAGAGGAGCTGGAAGAGCAGAAAAGTAAGCTAAGATGAGCTAGGCCATGCTCGATTGTGCTATGATACCATGTTAAAATGCATGGATCTAGGACATGGCTATGGAGGTTGAAAGAGAAAGAGTGAGCTCATGAGGACATATACATTAAGACGACTGACTATCACACAAGTGAATTAGGTTCCAAGATTGAGACTTGGACTCATAAACACAAACTTGTGTGTTGACAATGACACATACACTTTATTGGAGGGACAAAAGTACTATGGCATTGCATTAAAAAAGAGAGCAAGTATAATGCTTTATAGGGATAAACTAGGTTGCACTTTTCACCATTGTGCATATGGGATTCTACATCATGAGCCCACATTGCTCCATACAAAGAGGCTAAGCTGGGTGTAATTGCCAATATCTCAACAAACATATCATTAAATGAAAGTGGCAGGAATGTATATCATTAATGCAAAGAATGTCATAATCACAAATATAAGAGGCTAAAAATAGATATTAATAATACAAAGTCGTAATATTATATATATATATATATATATAGTATTTTTTTAAATAGAACTTCCATTACAGTGGCTCTGATTCTATTGGTCTAGAGCACTCTCTCTCTATCTCCTAAAAGGCATTTTCGAGACCTCAAAACTCCTAGGGGAGTGCCAAGATTGGAGAGTATCCCGCGACCTGATGCACCAATCGGAGAAGCCAAAGAGCACCTAAAGGATATTGAATCCATCATTGAAGACGAGATTGATAAGCTATCTAGCGTGAGCACATAAGTCTTGCCTACTCGAGTAAGATTGAGAGACACATCTGTACCCTAGGTAGCACCACATAGACAAAGCTTAGATGCCACAAGCTGGAAAACCACCTAGAATCTGGCAAAAGAGCGTAGAGCCTAATGAAAAGCAAGCGGTTGGAAATTTTCTCACAACAATGGTATCAACCCCTATGACTCTACCTCTGGGGGGAGATCTTCTTAGGTAGAACTCGACACTATGGCAAGTGTTGAAGCAGTGGGTAGAAGGACTTGAAAAACTTGGACTGACCGGCTTGTTTAACGACAAAGACACAACAACACAATTATTAAGCTTAGCCCTAAACTCAATGTTTAAGTCCTTGCACATAAATGCTTTTTGGGAAAGCATAGAAATGCATACAATCTTACATGTCGTAGCATTAGGAGATACCACGAGAAAGGGAATCATAGATATGGGAGCAAGAGTTAGTGTGTGCTCAACTGTACAGTCATGCAAGACTCGGGTAATCCACTGATGGAGACTGCAAGGTTTAATATCACGCTGGCTACTAACGAAACAAAGATTAGACCATTTGGAGTACTGAAAGATTGGCCCTTGAAAATAGCAAGGGTTCAGTTATGTCGAGACCTAAAACATGCCCCACACTGGCTCTATGATGGCACTAGTCGGGCCTCTACTACTCACCTCAAACCACCCCACATGGCCTCGTGGCTAAGAGTGTTTAAGGGATATCCTTCTCTAATCTCTAATAATACAAAAGTTTTGTGTTTGTATGATTTGCAGTCTACTCCTTTCCCACACTCCTCAAAAGGAGTACTTAAACATATTGGTGTTGTACACCACATAAGCACACACAAAGGGAGCACCCCTCAATTGATCACTGTGGCTCCACTACAGCTCTCCTACATGTCGGGGATTGGCCCCAAGATGCGTGGTAAACACATAAAACACATTTGAAACATTCTTTTAATGAATCAATCTAGGAGATAATGAATAATCCTCACTACCCCTCATGGAGAAGCGAAAGCTTGAGGAAGTTACTATATGTATATCCTCTACATCACGTGTGTTCTTATAAATATCTTTATTTGTGAACTTTTTTTAAATAAAACATAACCCTTTTCTATTCAATATGTAAATAATCCCTTTATATTATACCCTTCTATATGTAAAAAAAATTATAAAAATGGTATTTTAAAAATACCTTATTTTGAACCCAAGTGATGCACACATATTCATGAGCAACTTACCCGAGAGTGGAAGTGGCAATGGACCAAAGTGCATGACTTGAACCTATTGTACAATTGGGTGCTAGTCATGGACGAAAGGAAGGACAAGAGTGGAAGCCTAGGAAATGATGAGTAGTACAAATATGAGGATTCTAATGACGAGTACACAGATTGCTACTCTACAAATGAGAAAAGTGAGGGAGAGGATGAGACAATAGAGTACGATACAGATGGTCAAGTGATCGAACAGATATGAGTAGACTCCAAGCCATGGAAAGCCAATGTATTTAGGACTGAAAGAGGAGTCATTAGGATGGAATGTGACCGTACTTGGTTGGACCACCTAGTGTAATAGACAATGAGAAAGTTGAATTAGTTCAACCTAGTACCGCACAACTCTTAGAACTAAATAAACCTTAGAGCTGCGTGACCAACAAGGGAAACTCCTTCTTCTAGCAAAGGTTGTGAGCTTAACTCTATGTCAAAAGTGAGTCTCAAAAGTGATTCGAAAATATCTCAACCACCTAAGACCAAATGCACGAAAGGGAACCCACTAGTCCATCTAAGGTACAAGTAGTTAAAGGAGGGAAAGAGAAGGGGTGTCGTGATGCTATGCGGACACACTGTGAAAAAGCATGGAATGCATCATCATCCGACCTTCTTATTAATTAAGAGAGTTAGTGTGATCTGAGTCATTAGTGCTAGTGTCCGTGGCATGGATTATCCAAAAATACTAGATTTTGGATAATTTTAGCCTATTTTTGATATTATTTATTGTAAAAATTTTGAAAAAGTTATAAAAGCTTCTAGATTAGGATGGCATGCAAAAAGCAAGTTGATTTTTCAACCAGTTATGGGATTTTTATACAAAAGATAGATGGATGAAATCGCCGTATTGCGATCGCTGTTGATGTGACAGGCTGAAAACTGCAGTTTAAACTGGAAGAGAAAGAAGTGATCTGGGAGATTTGTGACTAGGTGTCCTGTAGTTTTACCCCCTTCCGGAGCCAATAGAGCCATCAGATTTGGGTTCTGAGCTATAAAGAAGGAGCTATTTTTCCTGATCCACGTTTTTGTTCTATGAAGAAGCTCCAGGAGATCTAATTCTTGGAGAGTGCTTCTGAGTAGTGCCAGACAAAAGATTTCAAATTCTGTCAATACATATTGATTTTATTCATTGTGCTTTGTCATTATTGTGTTTACCTCTTGTGTATTCTTTATCTTCTCTTCCATCTCCTATCTCTACTTTCTTCTACCTCAGATCCTCAGTGGGTTCGACCTTTTGACAAAAACCCCTCCGACATTGTTAAACCCGACGTGAAAGGTCGTTAGAAGAAGGAAAGACAAGATGGGAGAATCTTCAAACACAATCTTCAGTGATGTTTTGCAATAGTTGGTGCAAAATATGAGTATGCTTATGTAGGTACAACAACAACAACAGGTGATGCAAGATTCTGCTAAAACAGAAAGTGTTGTGATGAATGCTTTGCAAGTAGTTGAGCGTGAGATGAAGTTATTCAATGGCAAGGATGTATCTGCATATGTACATACCGATGCTCAAAAGATGCAATTCTTTGGAGTGGCTCAACTTGCATGCAGCCAGTATTTTGTACGTGTTACTGTACATGAACTGAAAGCGCGAATTATTGAATTATACTTGCAGGATACTAACTTGGTAGCTTTCAAGAAGACACACCAGTTTGATTACACGCAAGACTTTTCAGGAGTGGGTTTTACAACCTAATAAGGGTCTTGTGGCTACATAATTGTTAAGAGAATTTGAAAGTCGATTTGAGCAATTGGATCTTGCAGAACAACAAGCTCTTACAAGTTAGAAATTTGAATTGTTTTTACAGGCAGCTGATCCTGAGCTTCAAGAGAAGCTTGATGATTTTCTGGAGGATCAAACTACAGAGACATGTCTGAAAACAGAGTAGAGACATGTCAAGGAAGCTGTAATTGTACTTGTGAAAAAGCATAGAAGAAGAGAAAGATTGCATGTCTCTAGCTTACCCATTGTTATGGGCAAGATAGTTGATGTATCTAGTAAGCCACCCACTTCTGTGGCTAACCCTATGACTGTACATGCTATTGTTCCCTCTGTTAGGGAAGATGTCTTAGATGAATTGGTCAAAGGCATGCGGGATCTTCAATTGAAGGTTGCAAAATTGGATGAAAAAGGACAAGAGGAAAGGAGGTGGGCAGCAGCCCCTAAGCCTGGAAAAAGATGTATGTGGTGTTATAGTTTGCAACATGAGAGAAAGGATTGTGCTACCTATCAAGAGGCCTTGGCACAATAGCTCATCTTTTGGAAATATTACAAGATCCATGCTAAGAAATGGGATTGCCTTTTGCTTTGAATTTTGGAAAGGGAGGAATGCAGAAGTTGTCGGAAAACTTGGCTATTCAAAATCCTTATGCGGCTATACATGCTTCTATTTTTCGTCTACAGTTGGAAAGAATGGATGGCCAAGTGATGACCAAAGGATGAAATATGGACACATGCTTTACATTTAGCTAAAAAGAGAAAGGTTTCTGATAGTGAAATGTCTCATGCAAGGCAAGACATTCGTGGCATAACTGGTTGGGAATCACCAATAGATGCATATTTAGTGGATGCGTATTTAGCAAAAGGGCAAAACACATATGTATTTGTGGAAGAGAAACAAAAGAGATATGAAGATAATGCAAGGATATCTAAGGAAGCGACAAAAAGAAATGTGGATTTGTCTAAAGCTACAAATCCACCACCTCCCGAGCATATTAGGGAAGAGATTGGGCAAGAGCAAAAACAGGATAGTGAGCAAGAGGACAAACAACTGGGATATAAGCTGAAATCTGATATTGAGACAGGCATAGATGCCTTGGAAGATCTTGTACTGGTGGAAGATTCAGCCATTGCATCTATAGATTTCCTTAATGTATCTGAAGAGATTTATGAAGATCATGTTTTACTTGATGTAGGGAGTCAAAGGGATATTGATGACTTGTTGGATGCACATAATTTACAGGATAAAGTTATTACCTATGAGACAGTTCATGAGCTTGAGGATATGCCTATATTAGAGGACATTAGATATGATGCTCCACAGTTGGAAACTGTTTCAGATGCTTTTCAAAGGCCTTGATAGACAAATCAAAAATGCTCCAAGTTATGGATTGTTTCACTATTTTCGGTGATGGTGAGAATGTGTTGAATGCAAGTGAGACTTAGTTTATGTTGGATGATGAGCAAAAAGGTTATCAGAAGCAACTTCCCATGCGATGGACTTTGAAAGAGCAAGCATGTTGTTATGTATTTGTTGATGGGTGTATTGATAGCATGTATATGGAGATTCAACAACCTCTAATGTATAATATTCACCCAAGGCCTTATGACCCTAGAGGGGGTACTAAGTATGGCTCAAGAGTTGTACAAATGCTGAGTATTTTGATCTATGATCTAGGGGGATGCCTTCTTATATGCACAATGAGCAACAAGTTGATGCTATGGGTGTTTGATTCGGGTGGTGCATTGGTTGCACATACCGAGGGATGTGTAGGTTTAGAGGGGATGGATGTCGTGATGCTATGCGGACACAGTGTGAAAAAGCATGGAATGTATCATCATCCAGATTTCTTATTAATGAAGAGAGTCAATGTGATCTGAGTCATTAGTACTAGTGTGAGTGGCATGGATTATCCAAAAATACTAGATTTTTGGATAATTTTAGTCTATTTTTTATATTATTTATTGTAAAAAATTTTAAAAAGTTAAAAAAGCTTCTAGATTGAAAAAAAGAGATAGATTGAAAAAATCGTGCATGTTGCGATACTATTAACAGGTTGAAAACTGCAATGAACTGGAAGAGGAAGAAGAAGTGATCTGGGAGATCCATGATCAACCATGGAATGAAATCTAACTGAAATTGAAAATTAACTAAGCTACAACAAAGAATTAACAAATCTATTGCACCAAGACATCCTCATCATGTATTAATGATTGAGGATTCAAGAATACATGACGGCCATGGCTAAGTGCTTCATAGGCTAAGAAGAAGCTAACTCCAAGAAGATGGTAAAGCCAAGATTATTGAATGATCAAAAGCTGTCTTGCCTTTGGCCTCTAGTCCCTTTTGTTCTAACCCTCTTTCCAAACTTAAGGGCTATTCACACATGTACACATAGGCTAGGGCTGAATTTACAAAGGCTGGAATTAATCCAGGGTGCAAATATTAATGTTGTATTTTCCTTCATGACAAACCATCCCGTCCTGAAGATGGTTTTGTCCTCAAAACCAAGAAGTAATGGACTAAATCCAAGTCAAGGATGATAGTAATCACGCCCATTCATCTTCCAAGTGATAAGAAAGCACTGTTCATGAAAAGAAGACCTTTTTGCATGCTAGACTGTGAGAAAACTGGCTGCTGTCCAAACAGGACTGATTCACTAAAACTGCCATAACTTTTGATATATTGGTCCAAATGAGGCGTACGAGGTGTAGAAACGAAGTATACACTCCCAAGCATCACCCCATAACATCAAAATCAAATTTTGATGAAGTCAGGACAGTTTTATTGTCTGTAGAAATTTCATACAGCAAGTTGTCTCTGCACGGTCACTGCATACTGCATCATATATCATCCTGTAATAACCAAGGAAAGTTACTGACATAAGTGGATGGTTGCCAAGAAGACTCTTCAATGGGCAAATTCTTCCACTTAATGAGATACTCAATGAGAGTACGATTTCTGAGAACTTTCTCTCTCTTTCCAATAATGATTTCAGGTTCATATATGATCAGTCCTGCCTCATCCAATGGTGGTAACTCTTCCAATACTTGTACATCGGGCCCAACATACTTCTTCAGTTGTGAAACATGGAATACATCATGTATTCTAGTAGAAGATGGTAGCTGAAGTTTATAAGCAAGTTCTCCAATTTTGTCCAAGATCAAGTATGGCCCATAAAACCTATGAGCAAGCTTATTGTTCCCACCCTTTAATGAAGCATAATGCGTCTTGGGCACTTTGAGAAATACCCAATCTCCAACCTTGAAGTCTAAATGTCTTCTTTTCTCATCTGCATAGACCTTCATTACCTCTTGTGCTTTCCTTATGCCATCCTTGCATTGCCTCATGAGCAACTCCATTCTTTCCAACTCTTCCTTTGCTTGTGGGTTGATGTCTTCATGGAATAAAACTGATGGAAGTTGGACTTTATACCCATAAAGAGCTTCAAACGGAGACATCCCAATGCTCATGTGGTGCGTGTTATTATAGCAAAATTCAGCAAGGTGGATCCAATGATCCCATGAAGCTTGTGTGTCATGACAATAATGCCTAAGGTACACTTCCACCCAATGATTGACTCTCTCCGTTTGCCCATCAGTCTGAGGGTGATAGGCCGTGCTAGGAGTGAGGAAAGTACCCATAGATGAGAATATACTTTTCCAGAAGTTTCCCATAAACTTCGAATCACGGTCTGATACTATTCTCATAGGCATACCATGTAGTTTGAACACACCTCCCATAAATTGCTCGGTGACTTGACTTGCTCAAAATTGGACTTTAGTTGGGATAAAGTGGGCTGATTTGGTCAATCTATCAACTACCACATAGATACTGTTCCATCCATGACTGGTAGTAGGCAATCCCGTTATGAAATCCATGGAAATATATGTCCATTTGCCCGTAGGTATGGGTAAAGGCAGAAGTAAGCCGGCTGGTAATAGAGTGGAATCCTTATTTTGCTGACACTCCAAGCACTGAGATACATACTCTTTAACATCTTTCCATAGACCTTTCCAATAGAAGCTTTGATGAACTCTATCAAGCGTCTTGAAAAGGCCCAAGTTACCAGTCATTGGCGATGAATGCATCTCTTGAAGCACCTTCAGCTTGAATTTACTACTGGGAATCAAGTACACTCTACCCTTAAACCATAAGAGGCCATTATGCACTTTAAAATTAGGAAATTCGGCATCACACCCTTGCTGTAATTTCTGTAAAATATGGGCAGCATGCTCATCAAGCACATATTCCTCTTGAATGTCTTCAATCCAATCCTTATAGATGGTAGACACAGTAGATAGACTGCATGCCCACATTCTTGATAACGCATCAGCCACCACATTATCATTGCCAGCCATGTATGATATTTCAAAATCATATGATTGCAAAGTGGCCAACCATCTCTTTTGCTTGGGAGAAAGATTGGGCTGCGAGAGAAAATATCTCAAGACCCTATGATCGCTTTTGACTTTGAAGTGTGTCCCATAGAGGTAGTGGTGCCATTTCTTGATTGCATGTAAGATAGCAAGCATCTTCTGCTCATAAACATGCATCTCTCTCTCTTTGTCATCAAATTTTCTGCTCTCAAATGCAATGACACCATGCTCCTGTACCAAAACTGCCCCCAAACCTCTACCACTGGCATCTGCATAAATGGTAAAAGTCTTGGAGAAGTCAGGGCAAACTAGTATGGGTGCTGAAACAAGAAATTGCTTCAGCTCATTAAAGCTCTTGTCAGTGATCTCATCCCAGAAGAAGGCCTCCTTTTTCAGCCGATCGGTAAGAGGAGCTGCAACATGAGTATAGTTCTTCATAAACCGTCGGTAAAAGGATGACAAACCAAGGAAACCTCTTAATGAAGTGGCATTGGTTGGCGTAGGCCATTCTTTGACGGACTGAACCTTCTTAGGATCCACTTTGATTCCATCTTCTCCCACTATATGACCCAAGTACTCAACTTCCTTTGTCATAAAAGAGCATTTAGTGGCCTTGGCAAACAGTTTGTGTATCCTCAATATGTCAAAGACCTCTTTTACATGCTGCAAATGGTCTTCTTTATTCTTGCTATAGATCAAAATGTCATCAAAGAATACCAAAACTGTTTTAAAGAGCAATGGCTGAAGTATCTTGGCATCCTTCAATTCATCTAAGAGATCATCTATTCTAGGTATTGGATACCTATTCTTGATAGTGACCTTGTTGAGATCGCGGTAATCAATGCACATTCGAAAGGAGCCATCTTTCTTCTTCACAAGAAGGACTGGAGAAGCAAAAGGTGATTGGCTTGCCTTAATGAGACCCATTTCCAAAAGCCCTTTGACTTGGTGTTCTACCTCTTCTCTTTCCACTTTGGAGAGGCGATATGGTGGTTTGTTGATGGGCTTTGTATTGGGCAGCAAGTCAATGGGATGATCCACTTCTCTTTTGGGAGGAAGAGAGATAGGTGGCTGAAAAATATCATCATATTCTTTCAGCAATTTACAAAGACATGGATCCCTAGGGGCTCAGATCATGACAGTCTCAAAAGAGTGATTGGCCAAATGGTGGTCTCAAAGAGACCCAACCTACGTGGCACCAACTTCCCTTCGAGTGCTCACTGACATTCGGGGTGCGAACTTGGCTGGGACTAGGCTACAAGGCCCTTTGATTGATAAGGTTCTCATGGAGGAGGAGTTACATATTGCCAGTAGACTCGGTCAAGGTTCCATGCTACTCGACGTGGCAAAATATCTATCAGTATTAAGTCAGCTGCCACGAATACTAGATGCGTGCGCCACGCTCCCGAGTTCTACACTTGGTTCTTATCCTCGTGATGTGACATGGATTCATAGATATGTATATAAATAAACACTGATTTTTGTGTCACCATGTATAAACAATATCAACACACACAAGCAATGATAGTCAAGTGCAGGGAGAAGAGTCGGGTTTGACAGGCTAAGCTCCTCATGTCCTCCTCACATCACACTTTTAAAAGTTGGGTGACTAGCCCCACCTGCAAGTGAAGGGCATGCAACCCATATTTCCGCCATAGGAGGCCTTGACCAACAACACTAATGTTGTAGACAGGGTGCAGCCCCTTCCTATACACCTTCTTCCTTTTGGTCTATCCTCCCGAGGATGTACCCTGTCCCACTCCACGACAACCACGACAACCAGTCCACGTGACTTAGCATAAACTAACATCCGCTAATGACTGGAGGCAATGCAAACATCAGCATGGGGACCATTCCCCTACAACAAACACCGCATGCCTCACTCCTCCCCTTCTTGTCATATGCACTTCATAAACCACACTAAAATCCCTTCCATGCAAACAATTGTATCCTGTATCAAGGCCTAAACCCTTGGATTGCGTCTTGCAGGTTTCCTTTTGCAGCGGAACGCATGGAAAATCATGGGGATCTAGCATGCAAAGACACTCTTCGCAAGAGACGGGAGCATGTGGCACGCGCCCCTCCACCAGAGCGCTACGTGCCCACCATCAAGAGGTATGCCAAGAAGCGGGGCCCTAAGCGACGTTGCCCAAGGCGAAGGCCAAAGAATCCTCAAGTCAAGAAAGTCAAGACTCGAAACACACAACAGGTGGCAGCACTAGTGGTACACACTCCCAGCTCCCGCACGGGCCCCAGATGCTCAAAGGCAGAAAGGGCAGCTCGAGAAAGAGAAGAATTTAATGAATTATTTAAAGATATTCTGGAGACGGTAGCGGGCCGGGATTACACCATCCATGTCCCAGTCAACATGTTCCCTGCTCACCCCCGTGGGAGCCCCACACCAGCAGAGCCCCAATCACCCGGCCGTCCAGACTCGCCCCGCCTCCTACAAATCGAGTAGCCCATAAGGCATAAAGGGCTTATCACATGATGACTGGCCAGGACTTTTTGTTTTTAAATGGTTAAGTGTTCCCGACTTGTTAAGTGTTGACATGTTCCTGACTTGTATGAACTTATCATATCTGTGTTTGATATATGCTACGCCTTTAGCAAAAGAAAAAGCTAATCAAGCGCAGGTGATAAATGTCTAGTCAACACCATAGAATTAAAATAAGTGATGTCTCCTTGCATTGCACTGGTTTATTATAGTTGCGGCATACACAATGCATATGCTCTCATGAAACGACAAGTGGATGCAGGATAATACAGGTCCTTGTGCGAAAATGTTCAATCCCCAATCACCGCAACACCCACAACGAGCCGCGGCAAAGCCACGCTGCCGAAAGCACCCTTGCCAATCGCCCACATTGCATGGCCCACAAAACATTCCTGGGCCACGTCCCCTTTCTGGGTCAAGCTCTATAGTTGGCTCACGGCAGTCGTTACCTCAATTGTACCCACATCGCATGTGCCGTAAGGAGGGTTGCAATATCTCAAGTGTATCTCCCCCTTTCGCCAACTACTTCTCTAACAATGAGGCTAGGGCACCATCATCATTGTACTATTCATTTTCTAAGCCTTCGAAGCTTGACATTTTCCAACCCATTGAAAGGCTGATAGCCTCAACATATTGTAATGGTTGTACTCATGCACAAAAAAAAAAGAGAAAAGAAAAGAAAAGAAAGAAAGAGAAAGAAAAAGAAAAAAGAAAAAGAAAGGAAAAGAAAAGGAAAAGAAATGAATGGAAAAATAAGAAGCACCCACGATCACAGCACAGCACCTAGGGGTCCTCAAATTAGGTACGTCTGGTGACCTTGGTCGACCGGCTTCGTCCCTAGTCCCCTAGCCCCTTACACTCACCCACAATTATTCAGGGCACATCAAGGGTAGGACATACCTGGGGAGCTTGTCTCGCCTAGGGTTAGACCTGTAACCCTGGCCCACTTGCAAAATTTTCTTTTGCACTCTGCCTTCGTACCATTGCAATCAGTGGTGATAAGCACCGCACGATTGGCCATGAAAAGTACACCATACTCATCAAGCGAGTCCAATAGTTTCCAGCTACTAAAAGTGCCGTGTCCTTGTATTTCATTATGCTACATCCTGCAATCACAGTGCAAAGGATGTCTCATATGCCTTCATGCATACTCCTTCTCCACATGGACAACTTTGCTTCATCCACGAATTGTTATGAGAAACTAGCCCACGGTCTTCTAACTATATAATATCTAAGTATGCATGATCACTTACATAATATCTGCACCAAAGTATATGCACAGTTTGGGTCCTCAAGTGCAGGACAATACTCTCAGCTTGCTTAGAGTTCGACCTGTCTCCCAAACTACTCAAATATGTCTTGTGCACAATAAGAAGACTAGCACTACCCCTTAGGGAGAGATCACACGAGAGGTTTTCAAATTGCAGGTATTGAAGCCTCCAACGAAATTCCAATCGCTCCTTATCAACACTCAACTTTGAATGCTTGTCCCTTACCATCTGACAAGCCTGCAAGGAATCGTCATGCGCAGAATCCCCAACAAACCAACACTTGTGCTGGCCATCCATGCAATCCCCAACACAGCATGCCCTACCACCAACTCCAACAACCTTCCACCAGCCACCTTGGCCACCAACAGGCCCCCAGGACCTTCTGCCACACCACCACCAACACTCCTCCACGGAAACCACAGGCGTCATTGTCACCCACGTCTTCGGTGCATGCTACAGCCTGCTACCTATGACGGTGAGTGCCATGGGACTGGCACTCGTCTAGGGGGGGTAATGTTAACCCCAACACGAAGAAAGAAAAAGGAAATGGAAAAGACGCAGGGCAAAGGCGGAAAAAAGGTAGCCCGACTGAAGAAAGAAAAAGAGAAAAGGCCAAAAGCTCAAGGGCAACCTTAAAAGTCCAAGGCAAAGGCAAAAGGGGAAAGGCGCATTTTAAAATAAAAAGGCGCACCTTGAAATCTTGTAAAAGAGTGCCGGGCTCTCACCTGTGCAATTTGTAAATGTAGACGGGCGGTGGAAAGGAAGCTAGGAAGATAGAAGAACAATGGGAAAAATGGCCTAGGCTATGGCCGGCCATGTAAAAAGGGAAAAAAGGGGATGACCGCCCAAAAGGGATTTAGGGTTTTGTATATAAAGTTGAAAAGTGAATGAGAAGCTCATTCTTGTGTGTGGCCAAAAGTAGCTCTCCTCTTCTTCTTCTTCTTCTTCTTCTTGCTTGCTTGAGCTTGTGCTTGAGAGAGGGAGTGTGAGAGTGTGAGGGAGTGAGTGTGTGAGGGTGAGGGACCGAGGAGGAGAAGCTCTCCATCTTCTCCTCTCTTCTTCTCTTCTCTTCTCTTCTCTTGTCTTGCTCGCGGCAATGGATCTTGGAGCGTGGAGCTTGAGGATGGAGCTTGCTTGAAGCTTGCACTTGGATCATGGAGCTACCGGAGTGCGCGGGAGAGGAGGTAACTCGAACGGCACGGAGGTAAGCTCACTACACCTGTAGATATGGATGGCGCTTCGACTATGTGAGAGGTAGCCATTAGTGCTTGGCTTGGAATGCTTGAAACAATAAGCGGTCCGAGGGTCTTGGGGGTTGAGTGAAAGCTCTCACAGAGTTGTTGAGATCCGATGGGTCATATTTCAAGAGGAGCCGAGAGCCCCCGCACAACCAGTTGGACACCCTACAACTGCAGTAGATGCTCATGGTTAGGGCGTTGGACACGCAGCTGGGCAGGTAGCAGAGCCTACCGTGAGATGGTCTACTAGAGACAGACATCCACCAGATCAATTTCAGCCCTTAATGCATTATGTCTTGGTTACAAATGCAGGAGAGCCTTTCACTTATGATGAGGCTATGCGTAGGGGTGACAATCACTCCTGGGAGAGGGCTATGCAGTCTGAGATAGACTCCTTACATAAGAATGACACTTGGGATTTGGTTTCCTTGCCTACGGGCAAGAAGGCTTTGCAATGTAAGTGGGTGTACAAGCTAAAAAGTACCCCTGGACACCCCAAGATGGCATACAAGGCTAGATTGGTAGCAAAGGGTTTTAAGCAGAAGCATGGTGTGGACTTTGACAATGTCTTTTCTCCTATGGTTAAGATGGCCACCCTGTTCTTAGTCTTGGCTTTGGTTGCTCAGCATGACTTGGATTTATACCAGATGGATGTCAAGACGGCTTTCGTACATAGGGACTTGCATGATGAGATTTATATGGAGCAGCCTAAGGGCTTTGCAGAACCTAGCAGGGAGCACCTAGTGTGCAAATTGAAGAAAAGCCTTTATGGCTTGAAACAGGCACCTAGGGAGTGGTATCATAAGTTTGATGCCTTTATGCAGTCACAAGGCTACAGCCTGAGTGCTATGGATCCGTGTCTTTACACAAAGAAAGCCCGTGATGGTTCTTTATTGATTTTGATACTCTATGTGGATGATATGCTGATAGCAAGGAAAGCTCATGATGAGCTAGATGCTCTTAAGGCTCAGCTCAAGAAGAGCTTTGAGATGAAAGATCTGGGATAGGCCGCTCATATACTTGGTATGCTCATTACACGCAACAAGCATCAGGGACTCCTCCACTTGTCACAGAGGGAGTACATTCATAAAGTTTTGCATGCAGGATGTAAAGCCTATTGGCTGTCCATTGCCTTCTTATGTGAAGGTATCACAGGCTGATTATCCTCAAACAGAAGAGCAAAAGGCCGAGATGGCCAAGATTCCCTATGCATCCGCAGTGGTGGACAGTCTTATGTATGCCATGATAGCCACTCATCCAGATATTTCCTTTGCAGTTGGTGTTGTGGCACGCTATATGGCTACACCTGGCAAGAAGCATTGGGATGCCATGAAGGGTATCATGAGGTACCTGAAGGGCACTACAAATGTGTGCATATGCTATGGCAGCCAGGATACATGAGTCGTGGGGTACACTGACTCTGATTATGCAGGACATACAAATAGTCGGAAGTCCACTTTCGGCTATGTATTCACCTATGTTGGAGGTGTTGTTTCTTGGATGTCCAAGGTGCAAAAATGCACAGCCCTTTCTACTAAAGAGGTCGAGTATGTTGTAGCCACTGAGGCTTTCAAGGAGGCCATTTGGTTGGGTCGTTTAGTTGCCGACCTTGGTATTGATGCTATCCCTACACTGCATTCAGATTCTATGAGTGCTATTCAGTTAGCCAAGAATCCGGTCTTCCATGCGAAGACGAAACACATTGAGGTGAGGCATCACTTCATGCGTGGGGTCATTGTTGAGAACAAGTCTGTTGATCTTGTCAAGATCTTGACTGACCAGAATCTTGCAGATCTACTCATGAAAAGCCTCTCTACAGAGCGCTTTGCCTTCCTCAGCAGGTTGATGGGTGTGGGATGAGATGACGTCTTTCCTCATCCTGTTGTACATGTGTACATGTTGTACTGTCTTTTTTTTTCTTTTTCTTTTCACTCCTCATTGGGGCAAATTCGCCTTTAAGTAGGAGGTTGTTGGGGGTAAAGGTGCCTTTGTCTAGCCGCCCGTGTATTACTACACTGACAATCACTGCCACTGCACACTGTAGGTGGCGAGCGCCCATCACCCTCACTTTATTCTTTGTTCTTTTAGTGACAGTTTGAATAAAGGAAGGCCCAGTCACACATTGTGTTTGTTGGAGTTCCCATTTCTAGTCTCTCCCTTTCTTGCTCTTGCTCTCCCTCCATAGCTCTCGAGTCCAACCTTCGATCCATCGCTCCCTTTCATCCATGCTATCAAGAAATGGCACCACTATTTGTATGGCAACCGCTTCCAATTGAAAAGTGATCACCGAGTCCTCCAATACTTCTTGACTCAGTCTACTTTGACTCCTAAGTAAAGGCGATGGGTGGCAACCTTACAAAACTATGACTTTGACATTTCACACATGCGGGGCAAGGGTAATATTGTGGCTGATTCTCTCTCACAAATGTGGACATGCAGAGTGTCATTTATCTCAGAATTGCACAGTGATTGGATTGAAGAGCTCCAAGAGGCTTACTTGTTAGATGATCATTTCAGCCACATATTTTAGAAATTACAGCATGGGGTTATGGCTGAAAACTCCCAATATCAGCTCAAGCATGGCCTTATTTGGTACCATGGCAAGATTATCATCCCACACACTTCCCCCTTCACGCAGAAGATCATGGAAGAAATGCATTCTTGCCCCACTGCCTCACTTGGGTGTTTTCAAAACATATGACAGGATTGCCAAGAGCTTTCATTGGAAAGGCTTATGGAGTGACGTCAAGGACTTTGTGACCAAATGTGTTCCATGCCAATAGAACAAGGATAGTATACTCAGGCCCACTGGCCTCTTGCAGCCTCTCCCTATCCCTGAAGGAAAATGGACTCACATCACAATGGACTTTATCACCAGCCTTCCCATGACTAAGAAAGGGTGGAACAATATCTATGTGGTAGTTGATCGCCTCATCAAAGCTGCCCACTTTATCCCCACTAAGGTCAATATACTGCCTCTCAGGTGGCCGCTCAGTTTATGGAAAATGTCTTCAAGTTGCATGGCTTACCACAAGTCATAGTACATGATCGGGATGCAAAGTTTACGAGCAACTTCTGGCATATAGTTTTTACCTCCATAGGGAAGCTAGCTCCATCCACTGCATACCACCCTCAGACTGATGGCCAAACTGAGAGAGTGAACAAATGGCTTGAGACATATTTGAGGCACTTTTTCCATGATGTACAGCACAGTTGGGATACGTGGCTTCACTTAGCTGAGTTTGCATATAATAACTCCACACACTCTAGTATTGGAGTTTTTCCTTTTGAGGCCTTATATGGGTATAAGGTTCCCTTCCTACAGTCTTGTTTACTCATAAGATCAATCCTCAGAGTCAAGCTGAATTGGATCGCATGCAAGCTTTACTTCA
Organism: Lygodium microphyllum; assembly: GCF_053477565.2. Taxonomy (NCBI): domain Eukaryota; kingdom Viridiplantae; phylum Streptophyta; class Polypodiopsida; order Schizaeales; family Lygodiaceae; genus Lygodium; species Lygodium microphyllum. The sequence goes on from NC_141154.1 coordinate 11,787,275, forward strand.
GCAATGCAAAATAAATCTTCAGAAGGCCCAAACACACATGAAACTCTATGATGATGAAAGACGCAGGCATTTGGAATTCCAAGAGGGAAAATTGGTCCTTTTGAAAGTGCCTAAGTCTCGCTACTCCACTCTCAAAGAGGGCAGCAGTAACAAGCTAGCCCATCGCTTCTATGGCCCATACTACATCTTGAAGAGAGTTGGTGACTTGGCCTACCGCTTAGAACTCCCCCTACCACCAAAATCCACAATGTGTTTCATGTCAGTCAGCTGAAACCCTTTGTAGGCTCCTCAGTGGACTATGTGGAAGAACTCCCCCCCATTGATGAAGAGGGTATCACTCAATATGTTCCTGAAGCAATCACTGGGCAGCGAGATATGCACTTACGATCCCAATCCATCAAAGAATACCTCATCAAATGGCAAGGCCTACCCTTGGAAGAAGCCTCTTGGCGCCTAGCAACCATCCTCAATGAATTTCCCTACCTCTGTGTAAAAAAAAGCAAGAATTATGGAGCCTTAATGGACCAAAAATATCATCTGGTACTACATCTATAGTTAGCCCTTGGTCTAGGGAGACTAAGGAGTAGCCCCACATGTTCAAGTGGATCTACAAGTGTTGCAAATAAAGACAAAGGAAAGAAGAAAGTGTTGGATGGTAATGATGCATCTACTAGTCATTTGGGATTTGATGGAGATTCTAGTAGTTTGAAGAGTTCGGATGATGAGCTTGGTATTCCTTCGGCCAAGACACTAGGTGTATAGAGAGCACATGGTAATGTAAAGGCTCCATTAAGTGATCCAATGGTATGCAGGTCTAGCAAGGTGTCAAATATCCTATTCAAAGATTTGATTTCGAAGGTTATGCAGCTCACCACTATGCTTATATGGTAAATGTAGTTGAGGATATTGTTAGTCATGCTCATTGGGATGCAGCAATGGATAAGGAGATGGGTATATTAGAAGCCAACAATACTCAAGATTTGGTATCCTTGCCTAAGGGCAAGAAATCTATTATCTATAAGTGGGTTTATGAAATTGGGGGATGAGATAAAAGACCCTACTATGTTCAGGAGGATAGTAGGGAGTCAATGTTGCATGACTATCACAAGGCCAAACTTGAGCTATGTTGTTGACTTTATCAATCAGTTTATGCAAATGCCTGGAAAGCCTCATTTGGATGTAGTTAGATGTACATTATGGTATGTGAAGTCAACTTTACATTAAGGACTTTTTTATGAGATAGGTAAGGATGTACAAGTGTTTGGATACACAGATGCAGATTGGGCTAGTAGCATGTCACATACAAAAGATCTACCAATGGATTCATGTCTTCCCTTATAGTAGTTGTTACATGGAGCAGTAAAAAGCAACCTACAGTTGCTTTATCAAGTACAGAGGCTGAGTATAGAGGTGCTACTATGGCACCATGTGAGGTGGTATGGCTCCAAAAGTTATTGGGTGATTTGGATGTGTAGGGAGATGGTCTAATTGTCATTCACTATGACAACATGAGCAACATACAGCTAGCTAGGACTCAATGTTCCATGCTAGGACAAACACGTTGAGATACACTACCACTTTGTGAGAGAAAAGATACTTGTAGAAGAGATTGACTTGATATATGTCAGCACATAGGATCAAATAGTTGACATTTTCACAAAGGCATTGGGTGCAGAGAAGCTTTGAAAGTTTCAAAGCTTACTTGGAGTTGCAAATATATAGTTGAGCATGAGGGAGAGTGCTGAGATAGTAAGCTCAACATGTGTAGATATTGATGATTGACTACTTGGCTAGATGGGTTTGCACATGTACACTTAGCATATCAGTGGTCATTATGATCCTCACATGGCCCACTGACTTATCATTTATTATATTTAGTTTGTTGTACCTACCTACAAGTAGCATAATTATAGTGTCAATAGATTAGTATAGTTAGTTATACATTATTTGACTTACAAGGCCACTTTTCTTTATACACATATCTAGAGAGCATAGGGCATAGGACAAAGCATACTCGTCTATTGCCCAATGGCCTAGCATGTCATGCAAAGGCAGATGGAACCACAATGAACTATTTTTTTGGTGAGAATAGATACCATGCATGTGAGGAATGTATTTTGGAAAAGATGCATCATTTTGCCTTCAAAAAGTTGCAGCTTATACACTCCGATGTATATGGTCCCATGCGAACATGAGCTCTTGGGGGTCATCTATATTTTGTCACCTTTTTCTTTTTCTTAGGAATGTTCAAAGCAAACATAGAGAGGGAGATCATAGCCATTCTTTTCTTGGCCTCTAAGAGTCTTCCTAGCTTAGTTTTACCACTGTGTTCTATTTTTTGGCTTTGATATGTTCACAAGACAAACACTCAGTGACATACACTACAAGGATTTGGGCCATTAGCGACGCCGATTAGCGACGGCGGATAGCAGCGTCGCTATTGGCGTCGTTATTTACATCGCTAATAGCGCTGCTATTTTCGTCGCTATTTGCGTCGCATTTGTGATGCAAATAGCGACGGGCCGCAAGGAAAAAACGCGGCCGAAACCCGAGCTCGGTTTTCATTTCTTTTGCTTCATTGAGAGTTTTGAGAGCGAGAGCGAGGGTAACTTACTTTAAAAACAAAAAAAGGCAACTCATCAAATCTTGTCACATCAAGGATTATTCTTGACTTGGGAGCTTGCCTACATGTTGAACATAAAGGCTCTTGCTAAGAGATTGATCAAATGCCCTTCTTGATTTGTTTATGGATTTAATGAAGACTAAACTTGGTTATCCAAATCTATGATTTGATTGATAGCAACTCATACTCTCATTCTCTCTTCTTCGTCATCATCATTCTTGATCATTCTTAATCACTCTTGAGCATTGAGAGGCTTGATTCAAGCTGTCATTGCATAGACATTGTGAGAGGAGCATGAAAGGAGCTTCTTCAATTCTCTATGTGAATGATTTGGGCTGAAATAGGTAGCCCACATAGGGGTTTTGTGGATAGCAGGATCCTTTTCTACTTCTTTACTTCTTACAGGGTGGTAGACACCTCCATTTGGTTGATTTATGCTCTCCCGTCATAAGAGAAGATTGAGCTACCATCAAAGTTGAAACTTGAAAGTTTTATGGGCTGATCTAGGGCTGTCATACTCAACCATTGACAAGAAATCAACTATTACAGTAGACCTCTCTTTTCATTTCTCTTGCTCAAAAGGGTGATTCTTGGCAACTGGTGCATGAATCATGGTCTCTTAAGGCAGGGCTATGCTTGAACTTGGTCAAAGAATGATTTTCATTGATTTAAGGGCCGACTTGGGGTTGTTAGAGGCCAAGAAAAGAATGGCTATCTACTTTGAGACGAGAAGCTTGGCAGAAGGATCTTCATCTTGAAACACTTGATTTTGAGCTCCTTGTCATTGAAGATAGCTTGAAGACTACTCCTAAAGGATTTTGCTTGGATTTAGAAGAATTTATGCTTATTTTGTATTAGCTATAACAAACTGGACCATCGTGAGAGAAGAAGAGGAAGAAGACTTGCCGCCGCCGCCGCCACCGCCATTGTTCGCGAAGGAGAGGAGGAGCCTTCATCGCAAAGAGAAGCCGCCCCACGCTCACCATATCTCATTGGTGAGTCTCCCTCTCTCTTTCTTTTGCTTGTTCAAGGTTTAAATCACTCTCTTTTGCTTGTTTAGGAGAGGAAATGAAAGAGAAAGAGAGGGAGAGAAAGAGAGGGAGAGGGAGAGAGAGAGGGAGGGGGAGGAAATAAGAGAGGGAGAGAAAGAGAAAGAGAGGGAGAGGGAGAGGGAGGAAGAGTGCATTCTCTCTCTCCCTCTCCCTTTTGCTTGTTTAATGTTTAAACCACTTTATTTTTTGCTTGTTTAGGAGAGGAAATGAGAGAGAAAGAGAGGGAGAGAAAGAGAGGGAGAGGGAGAGGGAGGGGAAGGAAATGAGAGAGGGAGAGAAAGGAAAAAGGCACACAACGAAAAGCGCAAGTCGATACTTTTGTAAAAGAGCGCAAGCACATCATGATTTAATTTAAGGAGCGTCGGGCTCTCACCCGTGAAATTTGTAAATGTAGATGGGCGGTGGAAAGGAAGCTAGGAAGATAGAAGGACAATGGGGAAAAGGGCCTAGGCCACGGCTGGCCATGTAAAAAAGGAGATAAGGGGATGACCACCCAAAAGGGATTTAGGGTTTTGTATATAAAGTTGAAAAGTGAATGAGAAGCTCATTCTTGTGTGTGGCCAAAAGTGGCTCTCCTCTTCTTCTTCTTCTTCTTCTTGCTTGCTTGAGCTTGTGCTTGAGAGAGGGAGTGTGAGAGTGTGAGGGAGTGAGTGTGTGAGGGTGAGGGACCAGGGAGGAGAAGCTCTCCATCTTCTCCTCTCTTCTTCTCTTCTCTTTTCTTCTCTTGTCTTGCTCGTGGCTATGGAGCTTGGAGCGTGGAGCTTGAGGATGGACCTTGCTTGAAGCTTGCACTTGGATCGTGGAGCTACCGGAGTGCACGGGAGAGGAGGTAACTCGATCGGCATGGAGGTAAGCTCACTACGCCCGTAGATATGGATGGCGCGCCAGCTATGTGAGAGGTAGCCATTAGTGCTCAGCTTGGAACGCTTGAAACAATAAGCGGTCCGTGGGTCTTGGCGGTTGAGTGAAAGCTCCCACATTTTGGTTCCATTGCCAGGACAAACGGATTCAATCCTTGAGCGCTTGCACGCTTCGAATCGAGCATTGAAGTAGGGTTTTCCCCGAACCGGTGCTTGAGGTAGATAGGTAGAAAGTGAGGGAGTTTGAAGAGGTGTTTGATCTCCTTAGCAAGTAGATTTTTGTTTTTTTGGACTTGGGAAAGCATGATGGAGTAGGGTAGGTATTTTTCTTATAATTTTTTCTTACATTTAAGAAGGATAGGACCACAAAATTGGAGCAAACAGTGGGGTTTTCTATTGCTGTATAATAGGCTGAAACAGGGGAATAAGGGCACAGATTCAGATTTCTGGCTGGAAGAGTATGAGGGACTAACTTCTGAGGTCACAGCAGGCCGAGATGGGGCAATAAGAGGCCTAGGGATTCAGGAAATACCACATTTGACACCCTGCCTTCTGAGAAGAGAGTGAGCTTGAGAGCCAGGAGAGAGCGAGAGAGAGAGAGCTGCGGGGAGATCGTTGACGTGCTGATTGATTCGAGTGCCACACCATTTCCAAGTATGCTAGGTGTTTCCCTCTGTTGCTTTGCATCTAATTATATGACACGACACGATTCAGTGAAGTAGACGTCAGCCTAGAGGCATCATGTGCAACTCGCGGGCCATCAGCTATGGACCAGCTCATCCAAGTCCCAGAATAGGATTGCCCTATCTCTAGAGTCGAACCGTCTGACTCCGAAAATCCAACCTCTCCAAAAACCATCCGACTCCGAAAATCGGACCACCCTTCCGATCCGATTCCCAAAATCGGACCCGTCCCAAAATCAAACCATCCTTTTCTGACTGATCGGACACTTGCCCATCCGATTTTGAAAATCGGACACTCGGACCTTGGAAATTGGACACAAGAAATCGGACCACTCAGAATCGGACACCTGTCAAAATCAGACGTCCGATCCCAGAAATCGAACGTGACCAAAATCGGACCACTAGGCCGATCCGACCAACCCGATATCGGACGCCCGATTCTGATAATCGGACTCCTGAAAATTGAACATCTGAGAATCGGATAGAAAACTGTCAAAATCGGACAAGTATCTAGAACACAAATTTTGACATATCTAAACGCCAAAATTGATCCCAAAGGCTAGTAGAGCTAAAGGCACATCATAGATCATCACTGGGTTGACACTTAGAGCAAGTAGTTTAAAATTTAGCTATAAACGGTCCTTCAAATTGCACATGGCATTTACCATAACGGCCCTGTGGGCCGGGGAGGACTGCCCCCCCGAACCCCCGCAGAGAGGGCTCTGCCCCTCCGCACCTCCCCCAAGTAGGCTGGAGAGAAAACGTGCGTCGTGATGATAGGTCCTCCGGACTAGGCCCTAGTGTAGTAATGGCTCTACACAAGCATAGATCTTCACTTACAAAGCAGCAAATAGAAGCCCACACCCAAACAAAGACAAAAAGAGACCCTAGAACCTCAATAGGCCAATCTAGACATTAAGGGCAAAAAGGCCACACCACGAGAACACAAAGACATTGTGTTCAGACCGTGTCTAGTCAGAGCAAAATGCAACATCAACAAGCTACAAATGCGAAGATGGCTAGACATGACACTCTTGACGAGAGATGCACCTTGAGCAACATTGCACAGATGACCCAAGTCATTGGTGGAGAATCCACATCTGGTCGTGCAATTGGGAACTCAAGGGCATCTGTCAAAAGGCTTAAATTTACAAGCCAAGACCCTAAAGATGAAGACATAGTACCACCTGCTTATCTTAGGGTCAAACCCACCACGAAAAGAGAGCATACTATCGATGCTCTGATTGATGAAGGAGCAGATTTTAATATCTTGAACTATGAATCATGGACCCTACTAGGCCAATCAGAGCTCACACCGACTAATGCAACTCTTAGTCCTTATGGGGGACACCCACAAGCACTCATAGGAAAGTGCAAAATCCTTACGAAATTTGAAACTGAAAGCTTGCCTATCCTATTTCATGTTCCTTCAAATAGTGCTAATTATGGGAAGGAGACCCTCCTAAGAAGACCCTTCAAAAGGGCGACCAAGTGTGAGGCTGACTATGTAGCACAGAGGATACACCTGACACTACTGAGTGTGAGGATAGTCATAACCTTTAGCAAGGGTGACCTCATCGAACCTCGAGGGAAAGGAAAGGAGGGTGCTGACATGACAGTCAAGCCTACTAACGAGAGCAAGGGCTTGTCGGAAGAGTTGATACAAGCACAGGTCGAACAACAAGAGCAAGGGCTTGTCGGAAGAGTTGATACAAGCACAGGTCGAACAACGAGAACCACTGAGTGAGGCCATGCCTGAAACAAGAAGGTCAAGAGACAATGCCAAGGATGAGCTTTGGACTTACAAATATCATAGAAGACCCCAAAAGAAGCCCAAGCCTTATAGACAAAGGCATCAATGGAGGGTCAGCACAACACTGCGATGGATATCCAAAGCATCGCTACGTGCTCAAGGCTATTACGTAGGTACCCGATGGATTTGGATACCAAAACCCCCTGCTAAACCACCTCTATTAGCTGAAGGCCATATTGCACCAAAAGCAACGAGGCACAGGAGGAAACCTAAGAGAAACTCCAGGTCTCGAGGCAAGAAACCAAACATGAGTGTTCAAAAGAAAGAGCCTCACCCTAGCATGCTTAATAAGCAGATATCATATGTAACCATTGAGCATGCACAAAGACCATTAGTGCTCAAGGAGCTTTTGACTTCCCAAGAGGATAATGAGCACCAAAGGCACAATGATGATCGTGAGAATGCTGATTGCTCAACAAAGCAAATAGCACAATCGTCTAATAGCCTCGAGCAAATCATTCAGCCAGTGCCAAGTCCACCTAAGAGTCTTAGATCTCCTACACTCTCTTTTTCCAAACAAACACAAGAAGCACTACAGCAATCGTCAAGGGCGACTGCTCAATCCCAATCACTATCTCCATCTAAGCTTCCAAATGTCCAAGAGGTGGGACATGACACCATCCATAGCTCTCGGCCCAAGGATATGCCTGGGCAACCTAATGTGACTAGATGCTCGATCTACATAGATGAATGCTCAAAGGGCAACAAAAGACACGACCACTTCCGATCACCCTAGGGACTTGACACCGCAATCCACCAAGGGTACCTAGCCCACTGGACTAGCCGCTACTACTTCCAATCAGGGATCACAGTAGTCCCAGCCCTTGGCTGTGACAATGCCCCTTGTGGAATGTGTCCTTAGTAGTTTACCTGTGGAGGAGGTGTCGCAACCAACTGTGAAATACGCAAGATCTAGAGCATGGCAGATGCGGAAGCTATGGAGGTTGAAAGAGGAAAAAGAAACTCATGAAGACATTGACCATGACTAGGACAAATTGTTACACAAGTGAATTAGGTTCCAAGATTGAGACTTGGACTCATAAATGCAATCTTGTGTATTGACAGTGACATGACACTTTACTAGAAAGAAAAGAGTACTATCATTGCATTAGAAAAAGAGTGCAAGTACAATGCTTTATAGGAATTGAGTGGTGGTACTTTCTCCTACTATGCATATGGGATTTTGGTCTTGAGCCCTCACTGCTTCTCACAAAGGGACTAAAGTAGGTGTGATTGCAAATATCTCAACACCCCTCCTCAATCACAACCAAAAGTACAAAGTGTGCAGAGGCTTTAGTGAAAGCAACACCTGCAAAGTGTGGACACACCATAAACATGGCAAAAACACCAGAGGCTGTTGCAAAAAAGGCTAATTGTGGGTACCACAAACATGATGGACATCCAAAGGCTGTAGCAGGGACCTCACAAAGTGTACAGAGGCTATAGTACAAGGATAACTGAGGAGTTCACAAGTTTATGTTTGAGGCATTAGGGCTAGAAAATACAAAACTAAAAAAGTCTATCTAAATAGAAGGACTGATGAGGTTTGTCCTTCTCCTGGTGGTCTTCTTCTTCTTCTTCTTCTTCCTTTGCTCCATTTTCTTCTTCTTCTTTGACTGCAACTAGATAGGCCTTTTGGGACCTCTTTCTGGCATGGCAAAACTTCTCGGTGTGTCCAGTCCTTTTGTAGAAGTCTTGCAGAAGTCATAGAAGAGCTGATCTTTCTTGCCTTTGTACCTGTTGTCAACATATAATGCATACTCATCTCTAGAGGTACTTGGTTCTTCCTTAGTTTTTAACTTCTTTTCCTCCTCTAACAGTAATGCCTGGATACCAACAAGTTCAGGATTTGGCATGTTGATTAAAGTTGTTGATACATTATTATATTCAGGAGGCAAACTCTTAAGTAGAACATCGATGCAAACATCTTCTTCCATTTTAATGTTTATTCCTGCAAGTTGGGTTAGAAGTCCTTCCATATAATTTAGATGTGTAGCAAGTGATGTGTTGGACTTCATTTCAAGCTTGAAAAACTCAATTAGGAGACCATACTTTGATGATTTAGTCTGCGCATCGAACAAGGTGTCAAGTCTCTTCCATGTATCCTATGAGGTCTCACAGTTATCCACATGGTGGATATAGCTGTTGTCTAGCTCCAGTTTGATAATGGCGTGAGTCTTATCATCATTCTTTTGCCAAGTGACAGTAAGATCCGCATCATGAGGCTTCTTTTCTTTTCCAGTGGTAATGGCCCAGAGGCCCTTCTTCATCAGGATCAATTTGATGCGGGTCTGCCAAGTATGAAACCCGACTCCTTTGAAACGGGCAGTTGGAGAATCTTTGCCCATGTTTGACTTGAGAGACCAGAAACAAATTAGCTTCAAATGATTGAGAATAACTAGGAATGAGTTGATCTTTGTATGTGTCAAAAGACACAAGCAATGGCAGTGAAGTATCAAAAGATACTAGTTTGAAATTTGATGTTTGTTGCTTGAGTTTGACTTGATGATCTTCAAAAAATCTTCATAGCTTTTCCTCCTTGCTGATTTGATGGTTGAATACTTGCTGAAAACTTTATATTAGAGTGGTCTTGGCTTGGTTTAAGTGGCAGGAGAGAGAAAATGAAGAAAAAATGAGCTTAAAGGTAAGTGGCTATGGTTGTCCTGTCAAAACAGGGACCAGCAACTAGTAAATGAGCTCCCACGCGCTCCACAGGTTGAATCTATTCAAACCCTTTGAGATGGAGGACCCTCACTAATGGGTCTAACTCCCCCTAAGAGGGTTTGTACTCATTATGCTCCAGTTGAGATATCTAAGTGTTAACCCCAAAGTTGAGATGGAGGAAAATGGCGGAAAATTGTAGAAAATGAAGGAAAAAAGTAGAAAAAGCATGGAAGAAGAGCAAAGACATGCAGGCAACCTCTAAAAGCTAAGCCGAGACCAAAGGTGCAATTTTAAATGAAAGGCGCCTCAAAAAACTTGAAAAACTCTTGTAAAAGAGCGCCAGGCTCCCTCCTGTGCCAATTGTAAAATATTAGACGGGCATAGGCTAGAGGCGTAAGGCTAGAAGAGGGGAATGGAAAAAAGACCTTGCCACAATGGCCGGTCATGTAAAAAAGGGGATGGGTGTCCATGGGATTTTAGGGTTTGTATATAAAGTTCAAAAAGTGAATGGAAGCTCATTCTTTGGTGTGTGGCAAAAGGAGCCTTCTTCTTCTTCTCTTCTTCTCTTCTTCTTGCTTGTGTGTGCTCTTGAGAGAGGGAGTGTGAGAGTGTGAGGGAGTGAATATGTGGGAGTGAGGGATCAAGAGGGTGAAGCTCTTCACCATCTCCTCTTCTCTTCTCTCGCGCGCACGGCTATGGAGGATGGAGCTTGGAGATGGAGGAGGCTTGAGGATGCTTGAGCTAGCATCAAGAATTGCGGAGCTACCGAGGTGTGCGAGAGAGAAGGCTACTCACATCGGCATCAAGGTAAGCTCATTACACTCGTAGGATCAACGGTGCATCCGCTAGGTGAGAGATAGCCATTAGAGCTCGCTTGAAACGCTTGAAGCAATAAGCGGTCCGTGGGTCTTGGCGGTTGAGCGAGAGCTCCCACTACATTTTGGTTCCATTTTGCCGGGACCAACGGATTCAAGCTTGAGCACTTGCATGCCTTATATCGAGCATCGAAGTAGGGGATTCATCCCCAAAATGGAGCTTGATATAGGTAGGAAGTTTGGGTGTTTTTTATCTTCAAAACAAGTATTTTGGGATATTTTGGTTGCTTGATGATTGGAAAACATAGAGAATCTATTTCAGTTTTTTGCCTTCAATTTTTGTTGCATTTAGCATAGGTTAGAATTAGGAAATCGAACCGGAGAAGAGTAGGGTTTACTGTTTCAAAACAAGGCAAAACATGGCAAAAATCGTGCAAAAATGGATAAAACACTCGCTAATGATGCCTAAGATTGGCAAGTGAGTGATTGGGGGCATCAACACCACACTTGGGAAGGGGTATAAGAGCCAGGAGGCCAAGGGAGAGCTCATTTGTGCCATTTCAGTGTGTGTGTGAGAGAGAGAGAGAGATAAAGAGCTCCAGCCCGCATCAATTCGATCGCATCACCAACGCGCTTATCGGCCCGTTCAGGTATATGAATCTCTCCCTCTACTCCCCTAGATAGGATCTGGAAGTGCATGGTCATTGTGCTTGCTTACATCTTTGAATCGATTAGATTTGTGCTCGCGCTATTTACGCGCGCCGCACTCGGTCCGTCCGAGTGGCCTTTTCTGGGCCGAGTCCCAGAATCAGCCCTCCGTCCCTGTCACTCGGCCCACCCGGCCCAAACCCTAGTCGGCCCTCGGACCGCGCCCGAGGCAAACCGTCCGAGTCCACCCATTCGGCCCGTCCGAGTCAAACTTTTGGCCACATGGCACATTCGGCCTCGACCCGTCCGAGTCAAATTTTCGGCCACATGGCACATTCGGCCTCGGCCCCTCCTAACAACCCATCCGAGCCTCAAATTTGGCCCTCGGCCACTTTCCACATTCAACTCTCGGCCCAAGTGCCATTCGGCTCATCCGAATCACCTTGTTCGAATTTGCCATTCGGCCATCCGAATCAAAACCGTCCGAGTCAAACCCTGAAATTCGGCCCTCAGCCCTGGGCCTTGGCCCATCTGAGTGACCTACTCGGACCCTGCAATTCGGACCAGTTGGCCCGAGTGCAACTTTTTATCAATTTTTTCAAAAATTTGACCTGACCCAGCAAATACGCAGCAGTGCAAACTGTCAAAACCCTTCGGGCACTCAGAACTTGATTCTGACACACATAATAGGAAAAAATCGTAGCGTGCAACCGCTTAGCAGCTAGAAGTGGGCAGTTGCGAGACCCAAGGGCTTAGACGCGAACCACTGAGCTGTAAAACCTGATTGACCAAAAACGAACAAGGTGACATACGAGAAAAACCCTAAACCCTGACAAAACAGCCAGAAAATTGATCTACAAGCCTATCAGGCCCGAAACAAGCGAGAGTGTGTAAGACGCTGAGGAATTGCTTGCTGCACTCACATTGAATTTCCACACTTGAAGTACACTTAAGAAAGCTGAAAGCCTGATTGAGCACAAGTACACGAGAAACGACACATGCACTGAGTGATCATAAACTGAGGTTTGTACTCAATAACTAAAGGAACTCACTTAGATAAACCACTCAAGGAACCCACCAATAGGAGAGGACCCAAGACATAGACAAACCATCAAAGCGCAGATTAGGACCAAGAAAAGAGCGCCAACGACATGGATTTAACAAGTCTACTGAACTTGATCGACAGCTTGGTGGAGCAAGACAACTCGACAATGGCAGAGGAAAGCTCAGACCAATGGTCTAATGAGGAACTCGATTTGAACATCTTCCCAGATGCTATTCACAACTGGTAAGCAGTTACGACGCACATGCCCGGTATGAGCACTGTGGTAGGACAGCAGACCCTATCATTTGCAGATCTAGAAGAGGAGAGAAAGCTAGCCTACAAAGCATTGCAAGGCATATCTGAATACAATAGGGATCAGCAGGCTAGAAGCCAAAGGCAAAGTACGGAGTTGCGCGAGGTGCAGCGAGTGTTAAACTTAGCAGGTAGGAACCGAATAGATCACGAGAGAGCCCTAGAGGGGGACTTGACATTGAGTGAGCTTCTCATGAAGCGACTGCTAGATAACACGGCTGCAGAACAAAGTGCTGCGGCACTAGCGACATCATTGCTCCAGGACTAGGGGCGAACCAAGGCTCAAAGAGCCAGTCCAAAATACCAATCGTTGCCAAGCAACTCAACAAGTACTAACCCCATGACGACCCATACAGCTTTTTTGAGCAGATTGAGCAAGTCTGTGAAGCCAACAGCCTCAACCACCTAACTCAACACTTGCAAGCATTCGAGCTTTGCCTAGGTGGCAAGGGTAGGACGTGGTATACGAGTCTAGATGCTGTAGAGCTAGCCAACTTCAATGGCCTCAAGGATCTCTTCATCAAGAGATTCGCCGAGCCTGGATACTTTGATAACCTACTAGTACGCTTGATGAATGTCAAGCAGAAAGAGAAGGTTGACATCTGCGACTACGCAACCCATGTGAGGAGTTTCTTCAAGAGAATCCGTCTAGGTGAGTAACCGACTGAAAGAGCAGTTTTGACTATATTCATCAGCAAAATTTGAGACGAGGAGTTATATAAGGCTTTGGCGGCAATTCAAGCTTGCAGCGAGATGCGATAACTAAAGTGTTTCAGGAAGTCATCAGAGTCGATGATCAGCTGAAAGAGCGAAGCTCCAAGAGCTTGAACGTAGTGGAGACCAACTCACGAGGTTCAGAGAGAGCGTCAGCCTCTAGTGAGCGATCAATCCCATCATCCCAAGATAAGGGGAAGGCCATCGAGATAGACCAAGGCTTGGCTAATGTCAAGATGGAATTAGCCAAGTTGCAAGACATGTTGAGATGACCAACGCGCCCACACGTCCAATGCGTGTACTGTGGCGGAAACCACTTACCGGCCGAGTGTCAAGACCCTAGGTCAAGACCTTGTGCTAACAGCGGTAGGTTTGGCCATGAAGTCGCGCATTGTAGATTACCAAGAAGACTTTCGTACTCGCAACCCTACGGCTAGCCTTACTTAGCGAACAGGCCGCAGCCATTCTTTGGAAGGGGAGCCGCATTGGCCCTTCCCGTGCCTAACGATATGAAGCCAGCTGTTCCTAGGATGGAAATAAATCCTACGGGCATTCCTAGACTGCTTGGTCCTTACGTGACCCATCCACCGAGCGATGCTCCAGTCCACTACGTGGAAGAGCCAAGTGAGGAAGAAACCTACATATACCCTTACGTCTCGCATGACAACAAGGGCAATGCTATTCTGATGGACTATCGACCCGTGCCGATGATGGTGTTAGGAAGAGAATGAGGTAGAGGCCTAGGAGGGCAGACGCATGATCGAGTCATCTGTTGGACTTGTGGTCGCCCCGGTCATGTCTCATCACACTGCCCTGAAAGAGAGTAGCAAAATAGAGACAAGGCTAACCAAAGGTGCATAGAGTGCGGAATCACCCATCTCTTCGTAGATTGCCCAAAGCGAAAGCCATCTTCTAGCTCATCCAACGTACCATCTGTCCCATTGGGGTTGTTTGGTGTCGAAAACCTCAACGGGGAGGCCACACCTATCCCATTGCAGGTCATGACCCGAGCCCAAACGAAGTAACCCGACATCTCTCTGCCAGGACCTAGCAATCTTGACGCAACCTCGATAGGAAAGAAAAGCCACAAGTGGAAAAAGAAGAGATCGAAAGCTAAAGTCGCACTAAAAACCAAGAGTGCTACGACTCTACCTGTTGGAAAGAAGGTTTCAGATGCAGAGGCAGAGACTTCAGCCCCTAAGACGGCCGAAAAGGGAAGCACTAAGGTAGGGGAATACCCTCATCCGAAGCAACAGTTAAAGGCCATAGAAAAGGTGAAGGAATGGGTGAAGGAGGCTCAAGAGCATCTCAAGGATGCTGAGCCCATCATAGAGGACAAGATCGATGATCTCTCCAGTGTAAGCACGCCAATATCACCACCTCAACCTAAGTCGGCAAAAGCAACCACGCCACAAGCAGTGCCGCTAAGACTGAGCCTTGATGCTATAGAGCCGCAGATCAGTCACGGCCATTGGCCAGGGCAATCCAGGTAAAGGGAGAGACTAGTATCCAACGATCTCCTGACCACGCTAGTGACTACCCCTGTAACACTTAGCCTGGGAGATCTGCTTAAGCAGCATCCTACCCTATGGCAAAATCTTAAGCAGTGGGTCGAAGCGTCACGAGAGTAGGTCACGGCGGCAGACCCTCAAGACCATGACGCAGAAACGCAAATACCAAGTTTGACGCTGCACTCTGTGCCTAAATCCTTGCACGTCAATGCCTTCTGGGAAGGTTTTGAGATGCACGCAGTCTTACCGGTCCTAGCCCTAGGCGACACAACAAGAAAGGAAATCATAGACATGGGAGCTGGGGTTAGTGTGCTTAGCCATGCAATGCTTCAGACTTGGGGAAACCCGCCTGTCGAAACTGCTAGGTTTAATGTCACACTAGCGAACGGTATGAGAGTACAGCCATTCAGGGTACTTAAGAACTGGCCAGCGAAGATTGCAGGTGTCCAGTTCTCTATTGACTTTATAGTCATGAAGGGAGTGGACTACGATATCCTATTAGGCCGACCCTGGATGCGCAATGCCAGAGTCATCGAAGATTGGGGTAACGGCTTGATCTTCCTTGGCAACAGAACGGACGCCGTAAGGATAGAGATGGATACTTGGAAGACCTCACCAGTTGACCTAGATGCCATCTCCGCTATGCTCAAGGGTAACACTCAGGTCAAGGAGTCCTATGGGCCCTTGACCAAGTATATCCCATGCTCAAAGGATGAACGGGATTGGATGCACGTTCTTGCTACAATTGACCTGCCATTCTCAGACCATGAGGCATATGAGCAAACCATGAAAATGATCGGCAAGCCTAGCGACACACTCTCCGTACCAGTCTGCATGATGGCAGGAACCCTTCAGGGAAAGCCTAAGCCTGTCAACTTCCAAGTCCCAACTAACAAAAGGGAACTCCAGGAGATGCTGGAATACTTGACAGACAAGCTAGCTGGTAATTCAGCTGCAAACTTCAAACCATTATAGGATCTCTTAGGTGAATCCAAGTGGTAATGGACCAGAGTACATGACTTAAACCTCATGTATAACTGGGCCCTAATCCCTAACCAACGATAAGAGGTGTACCAAGCCCTAGGAGATGACGAGCACTCTGATGAAGGGGATTCTAATGACGAATTTGAAGACTGCCAATCCTTTAGTGATGGAACTGAGGGTGAAGTGGATATCGTAGAATACGACACTGAAGGACAAGAAATAGAGCAAATATGAGAAAACTCTAAGCCGCAGAAAAGAAATATCTTTAGGATAGAGTGAGGGGTCATGCACAAGGAATGTGACCGCGCCTAGTTGGAACACGTAGGAGCCATTGACCTTGAACAAGTAGGCTTAGCTCAGCCAGGGACGCGACACCAGTCCTTAGGACAGAATCACCATCTGAACTACGTCCACCAGGGGAGACTACCTCTTCTAGCGAAGACGGGGAGTTTGACTCTGAGACAGAGGTTAGTTCGGACAGTGATCCAGAAATCCCTAGGTCACCCGCAGCTAGATGCATGAAGGGGGACCTACCTGTCCACCTGAGGCACAGACGGTTAAGGCAGGAAAAGGTAAAACAACCCAGGGGTACACAAATGGAAGAACAGTGAAAACCGCAGGACCTCCCTAAGCGCTTCATGAAATTCAAAAAAGGGGATAGTGTCAAGATTGTGGGAGAGAAGGAAGGAGTCTCACTTGTAGCTTTCTTGCTTGAACAATGGGGGAATACACACAAGGGTGGAGGCTGAAAACAGTTTCCTCTTCTTAGTTGTGTAAGCCAAAAGAACTCTAGTACATAGAAATAGAAGAACCCTATATATGGGTCTCAAACCAAACTCAACTTACTAAGGTGGCATACTAACTGAGCCACAAACTAGAGTAGATAAGTATAGCTGTCATCTAGCTATTATTCATGGGCGGTGTACCAACCGCATCTGCAACTAACAAGTCGGTGACATAAATGCACAATGGTCACCCTGGCATATCACGAGTGGAGCTCGATATCTCAACAGATAGGGTAGTGGTTCTATTAGGTGCCAAACTTCAAGGACAAACCAACGAACCAATCGAGGGACCAGCCAAGGTCAAGGAGGTGAATCTGGCCCAGGAAGGGGAAACACCCTGACCAGTCTTCATTGCCGACGACTTGACTGAGGAAGAAGAAACTAGTCTTGTCGCTCTCTTGCGAGAGTACATAGACGTATTCGCCTGGTCCTTGGAAGAGCTTAAGGGGGTAAACCTGAGTGTCGTGACTCACAACATATCCATGACGCCAGACGCGATGTCGGTCAAGCAGCGACCGTACCCTATGAATCCAAAACACGCTCATGTTGTCAAAGAGGAAATTGACAAGCTGATGAGAGCGGGATTCATTTACAAAATTGAGCACACAAACTGGGTATCACCCATAGTCATCATGATGAAAAAGAATGGAAAAATCTGAGTGTGTGTCAATTACAAGAAGGTGAACAATGCTACGAAGAGGGACAACTATCCATTGTTGTACACCGAGCACATGCTTGAGAGGGTGGCAAGCAAGGAAGCCTACAGTTTTCTGGACGGCTTCTCAAGGTATAACCAGGTGCAAGTGCATCCTGCGAACAGGCACAATACCGCCTTCGCCACTAAGTGGGGCATCTTTGCTTACATAGTCATGCCCTTTGGGTTGACTAACGCCCCTGCCACTTTCCAATGCCTCATGTGCACCATCTTTAAGGACATGCTTCATAAGGAGTTAAAATCTTTGTTGACGACCTGTGTGTCCATTCGACCTGGATCGAACACTTAAACAAACTCCGCATAGTCTTTGAATGGTGTCGCTTATATTATCTCTGCTTGAATCCCTTAAAGTGCCAGTTTTGGGTAAAGCACGAATGCATCTTAGGGCACGTGGTGTCGAAGAACGGCATTGCCACTGACTTCTTGAAAGTCAAGGTTATTGTTGACCTTCCATCCCCAATTAATTACAAGGGAGTTCAATGCTTCCTAGGCCATACGGGGTACTATCGGCAGTTTGTACTGAACTATGCATTGATCGCCAGACCATTGTACAAGCTGTTGATTGTCTTCGAGTGGATCGAGGCATGCCAACGAGCGTACGAGGAATTGAAAAAGGCTCTAACCACAACACCAATTCTATGAGCCCCAGATGGACCATTACCTTCCACGTGCACATCGATGCTTCTAAGTTTGCCGTGGGGGCAGTGTTGTGCCAACCGGGTGAGCACAACTTAGATTATCCAGTGAGCTTTGCTAGCAGACAACTCACTGAGACAAAAATGAACTACTCGACAATAGAAAGAGAGGGATTAGCCATGGTGTTCGCTATGAAGAAATTCTGGCATTATCTATTGGCCACACCCTTCACCTTTTTCGTGGACCATCAAGCCCTACTCTATCTAATAAACAAACCTTGTGCTACAGGACGCATAGCTCGATGGCTCCTTCTGCTCTTGGAATTCAATTTCTCCGTGGTTGTGCGAAAAGGAAAACAGCACTACATGGCTGACCATATGTCACGCATTCCCATGGGAGAAGCCGCTGGACAAGGCATCGTTGATGAATTACCTGATGCCCATCTATTCCACTTGTCCAGTGAGAGAGATTTATTTAAGGCTGATCTAACGCCATATTGGGCGGATGACATAGTCCAAGTGCTTGAGCACGGACTACCTGAGTGACCAATAGAAAAAGCCCGCCGACTTAGGCGCTTAATCCTTAAGATCCAGCCCTATCAGCTGATTGCAGGCCAACTCAATAGGCTGGGGCAAGACGGATTGCTGCGTAGATGCATATGTGAGCATGAGATGCACGATGTGCTCTCATAGGCACACAGCGGCATTGTGGGAGGACACTTTAGTAGAGACACAACAGCACGGAAGGTGCTGCAGTCTCAACTATGGTGGCCCACGCTTTTTCGCGATGCCACGAAATTCGTCAAGCATTGTGACGAGTGCCAACGGACCAAAGTCCCGATTCGCAAGGATCAGATGGAGTTGACCCCAATTATTGCTTGACAACCCTTCGAAAAATGGGGAATCGACTTCCTAGGACCCATCTGTCCTATGGCGCAGTACTTACAAGCCAAGTACATCATTGTGGCCACAGATTACCTCACAAAATGGGCAGAGGCAAGAGCCACATGTAAAAACGATGCTAGGACGACTGCCAAGTTCTTATGGGAGCAAGTGATCTCGCGATTTGACTGCCCCATCGAACTGGTCAATGATCAAGGCACGCACTTCATCAACGAAGTGATAGTGCATCTCCTGTCCACCTTTCTCATTATCCATCGCAAACCATCGCCATACTACCCTCAGGCGAACGATCAGGCAGAATCCACGAATAAGATTCTCATCAATGTCCTGACCAAAATAGTCTCAGCCTCACGTAGCGACTGGGACAACAAGCTTATGGCAGCTTTGTGGGCTTACCGTATGGCTTATAAAATGGCTATCGGTCAAACCCTGTTCAGGCTGACCTATGGAACAGAAGCAATCCTACCCTTAGAATTCTTTATTCCTAGCCTGAGAATAGCCCTTCAAGAACAATGGGAAGGGAAGGAGGCATGGACACAACACCTAGTCGAGCTCGAACACTTATCAAAGACCTGACTTCTAGCCACCCATGCACTTATATGTGAGAAGGCCTGTCGCAAGAGTTGGTTTGACAAGCATGTCAAGCAGCGTGATTTTGAATAGGGCGACTTAGTGCTCCTCTACTTTGTTAAGGGACATAATATAGGATGCAACACACATGAAATGATAGTTACATTCAATATGAAAGATAGGCTAAGTTAAGTTAAAATGTTGCTTATTTTGCGCTTGCAGAGTTAATCCGATGTTCTCGCACTTAGATCGTTCTATGTTGCGAGTAAGAGAGGGTACTGGGCCTTAGGGGTCATTTGAATGCTCTGCTGGTAAGAAGCATTGTAGGCAAATTCAACTAATGGCAAGTATTGAATCCACCTCTTCGGCTCTCGACAGCAGTATGCCCTAAGCATATCCTCAATGATTTGATTCACTCGCTCTGTTTGTCCATCCGTTTGAGGATGGTAGGAGGCCTTGGACCCTTCAAAGTTCGTGCAATCAGCCGCACAAGCAATGTCAAACTCGAAACCTTAGACGGTGAGGGAATAGGCTTCTTCAACGGCAGTCGTGTCAAGAAGCACTACCCTCCCACCCATCCTTTGCACGAGCCCCCGATGTTAGGACCACCTATCAAGGTACGAGTGGCCACAATCAGTGAGATTGATGACGAGGATGAGGAAGCCATAGAGCCCGCATACCTCCATATAACAGTCACTACAAAACAAATCGGCGCTTTCAACGCTCTGATCGATGAGGGAGCTGACTTCAATGTCCTATCTCATGATCATTCGACCAAACTTGGCAGACCACCACTTCAGCCCACGAATGCTAAATTAAGCCCCTATGGGGCCCATTCCTACGCACTCCTTAGCAAGTGCAAAGTAGCCGTTTCTATCGAGTTTGAGACTATCGCAATGATTTTTTACGTGTTGCCAAATGCTAAAGATGCAGGCACGGAGTCGCTGCTAGGGCACACTTTCAAAAATCAGACTCACTGCAATGTTGATTATGAGTCATAGCACATCCACCTCGCAATAGGCAACGTTCGCATTGTCACAGCCTTCAACAAGGGCTACGCGACTTTATCACCATCCACAAAGCCACTGATAGAATTCTACATGACCAAATCTACGGAGGGGGGTAGTGCGTAGCTGCCACCTCCCAGAATTTAGGAATCACAACCCACAATAGCAAAACATCAAGCTCAACAGCCTAGATTTCAATGGAAGCCCAAGCAACCGCAACCGTCACCTAGTAGTCGACACTCCTATCCTCATAGGACCAAAAACTCTAACCCTAGGAGGCCAAGACGCAATCACAGAAAGAGCCGCATGATCAAGCAAAGATGGGTCCCTAAAGCCCTTTTACGTGTGCAAGACTACTACGAGGGAAATACCTGGCTATGGATCCCTAAGGCCCACATGGCCAAAGGCACCATTTATACACCGCCCTCAAGCTTGATCAATCCGTGTTCCATAAACCCTCAAAACCACAAGCCGTAGTGCTCTCCTAAACCACAACCATCCACCTCATCCATGGCTAGGCCCAAGAGAGTCCCACAAGCCTACCGGCCCAAACCGTAGGCTTCGTCACAAGAGTCATCACCTGTCAAAGTCAATCCGCCTCCCCGACTCCAACCTGAATGCAGCAGCCCATCCGTCGTGGTTGCTCCTAAGCCACTCAACATCCAAGCTGCCCAACAACAGACTCACGAACCCTCCCAACTGCCCATCTTCGTTGTCAAAAGCTCTTATTCTATCAAACCTCAACCACTTACGCCCTCCTATAAACGAAAATCCTTTTTAGCGCTAGCCACTGACCTCACTAAGGACACCAGGGACGACATGGGATTGTATTAAAAGACTAGATGACACTTTCGTGTCACTCGCGCTAAGCTATGACCGCTTGGACTTAGGTCTATTAGAAGAACCCTTTGCAATTGAAGTGCAAAATATGCCTTGCTCTTGGGAAACCTTTGAATTCGCATTCGCAAAAGCTTCTCGCTCCACTGCCGAGTTGATTAACAGCAAAATCTCCAAGGAGCAAGCCATCAAACAGCGCCTTATCACGTCATACGATCCACAAACCACTTCTGCTCTATCACTAACCAAGAAATCCCGGAGTTATCACAACTCGCTGATACTGGATCACCTTTCTTTAGGCAGTGGTACGCTCTTAGGTTGCAATGGGAAGTTGACGGATGTCGCATAATGACCAACGCTGAGCAACGCCACGCTATCAAAACAGCAGAGTATGATCCCACTTATGTTGCACCCACCTCGTATAGAGTGTTAACCACTCTTCGTGGTTGACCCATGGAAGAACACATCAAAGGGACCCCTACCTCGATTGCTTGTTGATTGAGGAAGAGTTACACATTGCTAGCCATGTCGACTCTGGTGACTTTCTCACAGATGTTCTCACATACATCACGCACGTGGGAATTCGACCCTTGGATTTGGACCACGTAGCTCAATTGGAATACAATCCAAATTTCTATACTTGGCTCCTTCACAAGTAACTCCTACACCAACATGCCGAAAGCCCTTGACCTTTTAACCCTCAATCCTAGGAAGGATTCTTCTCAAGATGGAAGGGGAGGGGGTAAGGTGAAATGAATCAGATGAGAAATTAATCAAAGGGGGTAAATCAAAGCAAAATCAGTGAAAAATATAAACATATATTATGAAAAAAATGGATGGGATAGAAAAATGGGCATGAAAACTTTGAAGTAAAAGGCAAAAAGTCCAAGTCTAAAAAGGAAAATCTACATTGCTTCTTAATGAATTCATTCAAAAAGCATAGAGCTTTTCTTTTCCATCAATCAGCAAATTAATATGTGGAAAGCACTAATGAAAGTTACGATTTATGATAGGAGCATAAAATGTCACAACAAGACTGCGCCCATCGACTCCCATTCACAGACTAGGAAAGGGAGCAATACCGCATCCACCTAGAGAACCGCGCCTTCAGCCAACTTAAATTTTGAACCATCCACAACATAGAAGTTGTGGTGGGTGGCCAAGGAGGAAGCAGCCAGGAGGGTGGGTGAACAATGCAACCTCGCGAAGTATCTTCAAAATTTCTCGCAGGAGCCTGACCACCTGCAGTGCGTGGAGTTCCTCAGAACGTACAACCCAGATCAAGAATGTGGCACTGTGATGGTGGGCAGAGGAGAAAATGCAAAGCAGGTACAGGTCCGCTTAGACGCAGCCTTGGTGGAGAAGGCTTTGGGGTTGGTGCCAAAGACGGAGAGGAAACAAAAAAGGGATGTTTATGCCATGCTTAAAATGAAGAAGGAAGATGTGCTCACAAATGACGACATAAGCATCCAAGATATCCCCGATGCAGAAGCCAGGATGCAAGCCAAGCTGATACATGTGCTCTTCTCCATTCAACGCTACAATTCATTGATGCATCGAATTATCGTACCCGTGCTGGAGAATGTAGCAGCCCATACCCTAGATGAAGTGGATTGGAATGGGTATGTGTGAAAAACGATCGACCAGGCAGCCAAAGCATTGGCCCTAGGAAGTGTACCAGTGGGAGGAGAATCTCCAGCCTCTAAAGCTACAAAAAGAAAGAAAGCCTCCTCCAAAGCCTCCTTCATTGGGTATGGAGGTGTCTTGACTGTGCTCATCCAGGAGGCAGTGAAAGAAGCACAGGATGCAGAAGAAGGAGAAGGAGAAACGCCAGAAAGGTCGCCTCCTCACCAGGACAAGGATAGGTCCACCGATAGAACTAAGACAAAGGAAGAAGGGGAAGGACAGACAAGCAAAAAGACAACCAAGAAGCCCAAGAAGAAGACAACGCAGAGAAAGAAGAAGGATGACGAAGGCAGAAAGAAGGAGAGAGAAACTTGGAAAAGGCAAAGAAAGGGTCCCTAAAAGAGGCCAAGGAGAGAGAGAGGAAGAAGAGACAGGAGGAAGAGAAGGAAAAAGAAGAATTACAGAAAGCAAAGATAAAACAGACAGCATAGGAGAAGAAAAGAAAGAAAAAAGAAGAAAAAGAGAAAAAGAAGGAAGAGCAGAGAAAAGCGGAGGAGAAAAGGAGAAGAAAGGCGGATGAGGAAGAGGAAGAACTAAGAAGGAAGGAGGAAGAGGACCTGGCTGAAGCCACATGCCGGTCCATTGAGCAACAAAGCTGAGCTTATGAATTGGGAAACTAGAGCCCACAAAGAGAAGAAAGGCCAGGGTCTAGCACACAGGTGCTGGAGATTGTGCCACCTGCAGTCACTAAGGGCAAGGGCAAGGCCCCAATTCATCCAATTCCTACCCTCCTGGTGCCTTCCACTGAACCCACCGCCACCACCCCTAGCATCCCAACCAGTGCCGACATGTCAAATTTCGTGGCATGGATGCAATAATTCATCCACAAAGAGATGGCCCAGGGAGACAAAGCACAGAAACCACTACCATAAGACAAAAGAGGACAACTGTTGATGCGGAATCCAAGCAAGATCCTAAACGGCAGAAGGTGGAAGCCTCGACCTCACCCATCCACACAACGATGATGCCATTGGCTAACTACGACAAGTACGTCGCCGAGCTACTCTCCCAATTGGAGAAAGCTAAGGAGGAATGCAAGATAGCCGTGGCGGAGTTGGTAGCTAAGAAGGAATCAGTAGCCACCTTCTAGGTGGATAAAATGAGGATGATAGCCATGCAGCAAAGGAAGATCGCAGATCTCAAACAAGAAATAAAGGCTAAGGATGAGAGGGAGGAGCACTGGAGACAGCAGCTTGAAAATGAAACATAGGAGCTAGTGAAGATGCAAAGAGAGCACAAGCTCCTGATAGTGCAATACGAGGAGCTTGTTATGAAATCTACTCAGGTTGATGCACTTGTGGCTGAGCTGAATGCTAGAGATCAGGAGAGAAAACAAGACATAGAGGAGCAGCAAGAGGAGATTGAGAACCTGACAAATCAACTAAACTCTGAAAAAGAAGAGCAAGAGAGGCTGGTCAGGGAGTTGGAGGACCACGAGCAGAAACTCATGATACTAACCCTAAAGCAAGGAGAGAGCATGGAACAAATGAACAAAAGAGCTGAGGAGTGGGCTGTGCACAATGAAAAGAGGGTGAAGACACTGGCACGGCGCCTTGCTCTGGTAGAGAAGGAGAAAATCATTGCAGAGAGCAAGGCAGAAGCTGCCCAAGTAGCCTTCGGTGCCCAACAAAGAGCCTTCCTCGACACCATCATGGACACCACCCACTCAACGCAAGGAGAGTCGTTGGAGGTGACACAAAGAAAGCTCAGCATCCCACGCAGAGCCTTACATGCTGGATTGCAGATGCCACCCCTACTTGCGGAGGTTAGGCTGAGCTTGGACAAGCAACAAAAATACCTATTGCTGGTCGGCCTAACCCCCCAAGAAATCAACGCCTCGGATTCAAAGAGGAAGCACCACAAGGAGAACGGCAGTGGGAGGAAGCAGAACTTGAGATCGACATGAACCAATTTAGGGAGGATATAGTCCCACAACCCCCCTTGTCGCAGTCTCAAGAGCCACCACAAGAGGACCCATCTATGGAAAGACAAGCCGCATCTAGGGAAAGACACAGAAATCTAGTAGAGGAAGCCAAGAAATAGTTGAGAGCCAAACCAGCCGTGCTGCCATCCACACCCCTCCCACCTTGCCCTAATGATATCCCCGCGGGATTCCACGCAGAACTGGTGCTATGGGAGATACAAGAACAAGGAAAGGATCCATTCACCTTTAGTTTTCTCCTACCCAATAGTCTGCGAAGGGTCTTGCCGCTTAAGGTGATAGATGAGGTGATCGTAATCGATGGCCGATTGGGGCAAAGATGGCTAGAAGAGAGAGAAAAAACCCCGATCTCTTGGGGCACAGAAGTGGCTGATTACTAGCAGAACAAAGCTTTTGAAGTCCCACACACTGTACATGGCTACAAAAGCCAACCCCTATGGAGGAGGCGAGTATGCGACATCAATATGCTTGCCTGGATGGCGTTTTGCAACACCCTGCCATTCGAGTAGAACAACCCCGCCTACATGGCATACCCTCGAAGGGTAGGTGTGGATTTTGATGCCACCCTCCACGGGCGGTACAACTTCCCTATTATTTATAACTCTAATGTAGTATCCTTCGAGCATGCCCTTCTCTTTACCTCCAAAGCCTAGATGATTCTATGACACGCTTTCTTGTGGATTTCTCCTCATGCCCTGACCCCGCCTTTGTAACAACCTCTAATTATCTTAGTTTACTCAAGCTACTCCTTAAGCAGGAGCTGGCTCCACAAGAGCACGGCCTACCTCCCCTCTTCTTTGACCCTAACGCTATTGACAGCTGCACCATGGCTCGTCTTATGATGAGGGCTAGTCTCCTCCCCTCTTTTTTCCTAGCTCTCCTAGAAGATATGAATGACAGCCAATTCACTAGGTGCAATCACCCTTTCCTCTCCACCACTTCTCTCCACATCCGCATGAATCTGAAAGGATACATGCAAAGCCACCAGTTTTTGAGCAAATCCATCTGACCCCCTTCCCCTCCTCATTTAGATGAAGACAATTAGGCCTGGTTGTCATTCCAGAACAGCAAAAAAAAAAAACAAATAAACAAAGCAAAGAAAAGAATATTTGAAAGGAAAAGCACACAAGCACTCACTTGCAGAAGCACTTAAACACCACATAGAGCACTATTACTGCACCTAGGGGTTCTCAAGTTAGGCGTGCCTGATGGCTTCGGTCAACCAGCTCCACTCCTAACCCCCTAGCCCTTTTTGCTTCCCCACTTCATGCTTAGGGCACATCAAGGGCAGGACATACCTAGGGAGTTAACACTCGCCTATAGTTAGACCTGCCACCCTAAGCCACTTGCACCGCACCTTCTCCTTTCAGGCATCACACCAGTAGCAAACTACCAACTTCAGAGGCCCCCGTCAACCACTCGCTATCCATCTGGCTTCCCCGACAAACATCAGTTTTCACACGCACCTGAATCTACATGTGGCCCTTTCCTTTACACCATCATTGTCCAAGTGCCTACCACCCTACAACAACACAGAAGTGCCATGGGACTGGCACCCGTCTCGGAGGGAGGTAATGTTTACCCCAAGTCGAGATGGCAGAAAATGGCGAAAAATGGCGAAAAATGAAGGAAAAAAGTGGAAAAAGCATGGAAGAAGAGCAAATACACCCATGTGACCTCTAAAAGCTAAGCCGAGACCAAAGGCACAATTTTAAATGAAAGGCACCTCAAAGAACTTGGAAAAATCTTGTAAAAGAGCACCATGCTCCCTCCTGTGCCAATTGTAAAATATTAGATGGGCATAGGCTAGAGGCATAAGGCTAGAAGAGGGGAATGGAAAAAAGACCTTGCCACAATGGTCTGTCATGTAAAAAAGGGGATGGGTGCCCATGGGATTTTAGGGTTTGTATATAAAGTTCAAAAAGCAAATGGAAGCTCATTCTTTGGTGTGTGGCAAAAGGAGTCTTCTTCTTCTTCTCTTCTTCTCTTCTTCTTGCTTGTGTGCTCTTGAGAGAGGGAGTGTGAGAGTGTGAGGGAGTGAGTGTGTGGGAGTGAGGGATCAAGAGGGTGAAGCTCTTCACCATCTCCTCTTCTCTTCTCTCACGTGCACGGCTATGGAGGATGGAGCTTGGAGATGGAGGAGGCTTGAGGATGCTTGAGCTAGCATCAAGAATCGCGGAGCTACCGAGGTGTGCGAGGGAGGAGGCTACTCACATCGGCATCAAGGTAAGCTCACTACACTCGTAGGATCAACGCTGCGTCGGCTAGGTGAGAGATAGCCATTAGAGCTTGCTTGAAACACTTGAAGCAATAAGCGGTCCATGGGTCTTGGCGATTGAGCGAGAGCTCCCACTACACTAAGCCTTCAAAGTGGTCGCTATCAAAACTGCGTCCAAATTTGGGAAAATACAAATGTTAGTCATGGTGTGCATCAATCTCCTTGATTTTTGTGCCAAGAATTTGTGCCAATAAGTTGCGCCTTGACCTAAAGAACAAATCTTGAGAAGAAAGCTCAAAGAGATATGGCCTGGTTGATGAGATATGGCTGCTCCAAGAGAGGTAGGTAGGTGATGTCCACAAACACAATTATGGCAGTAACTCTGAAAAGAGGTAATGTTGAAGCTATAGTTTCCCAATCTCAATGATTGAGGTGCCAAGAAGGAGCTTTGGAAGTAAAGAAACACTTCTCCAGAAGGAAGTTCAGAGAGGTTTGGCCTGTGGAGAGAGATATGAAAGCTTCAAACTGACAGGGTGCTGTTGTCTATGGCTGCCATGGAAGCTTTATTGAAGGTAGGAATACAAATGAAGTTGGAGATAGGGTCCAGTACTCAAACTGAGCTAAGAAGAGATGGAAAGGAGATGAGAGGAGTGAAAGGAGAGTTGGGCCATGCTCAATTGAGCTCTCATACCATGTAAAATACGCGGTATCTAGAGCATGGCATATTTGGAAGCTATGGAGGTTGAAAGAGGAAAAAGAAACTCATGAAGACATTGACCCTGACTAGGAAAAATTGTTACACAAGTGAATTGGGTTCCAAGATTGAGACTTGGACTCATAAACACAATCTTGTGTATTGACAGTGACATGACACTTTACTGAAAAGAAAAGAGTATTATCATTGCATTAGAAAAAGAGTGCAAGTACAATGCTTTATAGGAATTGAGTGGTGGTACTTTCTCCTACTGTGCATATGGGATTCTGGTCCTGAGCCCTCACTACTTCTCACAAAGGGACTAAAGTAGGTGTGATTGCAAATATCTCAACACCAATTTCCTTGACAACTCCAACACTTCCAAAGTGCCTAAAGTCTAGGCTAGAGGAGTTAAACACAAGGGAATTGGCTGAAGAGCTAGACTCTCCAAAAAGGGAGGCAGTTGAAGAGCTAGACTCTCCGAAAAGGGAGGCAGTTGTGCCCTCACAACCTGACAAGGCTATTCAGTAGGCCATGGCTATGTCCCATAAGGACACATTAGAGAAAGAGAATGCTAAGGCCCAACCAAGCACATCAACGGTTGACATGGTCCAAGGTCTTGAGTCATTGAGAGATACACCTTCACTGACCAGGAAAAAGAGGAGAAAACAACAAAAACAATAGCAGTTGCAGGTGGTTGTGGACCCCAAGAACATTGAGAAGAAGAGCGCTGGAGAGTTGAGGAATAAAGCATCGATTTCATCCACCACTGAGCCAATTGATGCCTCTCCTAATAGCAGTGAAACCTCAGACACATCGGTGTGCTCCAAAAAATCAAAGCAGTCATTACCATCAACGGTTGCCTGCAACACTCAATCCACCGACAACACAACTCGCATTGACCAATCAAGAGTGGATATAACGCTGTCACAATAGGGTGACAAATCTATACTAGTCACATCCAAGGAGGACCATGACACAATAACGAAGCCTCAGGAGAAACATGGAAACCCCGAGAGAATAAGAAATCCTAGTGTTGGCCAAACCTGCTCGTCTAGGCCTAAGCTCCCAGCTATGCTAAAGCCCAAGCAAACTCTTAGAGGAGTTAGAGCAACTAAAGCGACTATCAGAGGGTCGGAGTCTATTTGAACAACATTGGTGTGAAAATTGTGTTGCAATGGCCGAACTAGGAGCCTAGATCATGACAGTCTCAGAGGAGCGATTGGCCGAATGGCAGTCTCAAAGAGACCCAACCTATGTGGCACCAACTTCCTTTCAAGTGCTGACTGCCATTCAGGGTACGGACTTAGCTGAAACTAGCCAAGAGAACTCTCTATGTGATAAGGTTCTCACTGAGGAGGTGTAACATGTTGCCAGTAGACTCGCACAAGGTTCCATGCTACTCGATGTCCAAAATATCTATCGGTATTGAGTAAGCTGCCACAAGTACTAGATGCGTGTGTCACGCTCCAATACAATCCGGAGTTCTACAATTGGCTTTTATCCTCGTAAAGTGACATGGATTTGTAGATATGTATATAAATAAACAATGACTTTTGTGAACCTGTATAGACAATGTCAACACACACAAGCAATGATAGTCAAGCGCAGGGAGAAGAGTTGGGTTCAACAGGCTGAGCTCCTCAGGTCCTCCTCTCACCGCACATTTAGAAGTTGTGTGACCATTACCGCCTCCAGGTGGAAGGCATGCAACCCTCATCCCCACCATAGGAAGCTCTGACCATCTTTGAGGGTGTGGACAGGGTACCATCCCTTCCCATACACATTTCCCCTTTATGGTCTATCCTTCCGAGGATGTGCCTTGCCCCGCTCCCTGACAACCAGTCCACGCAACTTAGCATAAGCCAAGATCTGCTAATGGCTGGAGGCCAAACGAACATCATCACAGGGGCCATCCCTCTACTACAAGCACTGCATGCCTCACATCTTCCCTCCTCGTCATATGCGCTTGATAACCCACACTATAATCTCTTCCATGCGAATGGTTTTATCATGTGTCAAGGCCTAATCCTTGGTTTGCATTTTGCAAGTCCCCCTATGTGGAAGACATGGAGCACCCAGGGCAGCTGGCTTGCAAAGACGCTCTCTTCCGTCGAAGGGAACATGCAGCACAAGCTCCTCCGCCGGTGCGCTACATGCCTAGCCTCAAAAGATATGCAAAGAAATGAGGTCCCAAGCGACACCCCCCCGGACGTAGGCCGAAAACTCCCCAGGCCAGGGGAATAGAAGCTCAAAGAAGCACACAAGGCATGGCAACACCGGTTGTGTGAGCCCCCAACAGACGCTTGGGCACCAGGTGCTCAAAGGCAGAAAGGGCACCTCGAGACAAGGAAGAATTCGATGCATTGTTCAAAAGCATTTTGGAAACGGTTACGGCCAAAGACTACACCATTCAGGTCCCGGTCGACATCTTCCTTACGCAACCTCATAGGAGCCCCTCACCAGCAGAGCCTCAGTCACGTGACCACCCAGACTCACCCCGCCTCGTGCAAATCAAGTAGCCCCTATGATATATAAGCCACTTAACAAAGGCCATCCTACCATAACTTTTTGTCTTTAAATGGTTAAAGGGGCAAGCTCCCCACTTGTACACACTTCCCTTACCTATTGCTAATATATGCCACGTCTTTAACAAGCATCGGAATAGGCATCGCAATCAGCATCATAGGATCTTGAAAAGTAATATCGTGACATTATTGCATTTGTTCATTGTACTTGACGCATGCGACTTGCATATACTCTCATGAAGTGACAAGTGGATGCAAGATGACACATGTCTTCGTGCAAATGTGTTCAATGCCCAAGTTACCGCAAGACCACCAACCTCACAAAGAACCGCGACAAAGCCACGCTGTTGAAATCAAAAATCACCCTTGCGAGTGCCCACATCGCATGGCCCAAAACATAGTCATGGGCTATGCTCTCTTTCTGGATCAAGCTCTACAGTTGGCTCACGACAGTTGTTACCTCAATTGTACCGACATCGCATGTCGCAAAGAGGCTTGCAATATCTCAAGTGTATCTCCCCATCTCAACAACGGCTTCTCTAACAACGAGGCTAGGGCACAATCAATTGTACCAATCTCGTGTGTCACAAAGAGGTTTGCAATATCTCAAGTGTATCTCCCCATCTCAACAATGGCTTCTCTAGCAATGAGGCTAGGGCACAATCATCACTATAATATCTATTTTCTGAGACTTCAACGCTTAACATTTCCCAACCCGTTGAAAAGCTGATAGCCTCAATATATTGCAATGGTTGTACTCAGGCAAGTCCAAAAAAAAAGAAAAGAGAATGAAAGAAAGAAAGAAAAAAGCATAAGAAAAAGAAACAAAAAAAGAAAACAAAAAAGGAAAAAAGAAAAGGAAAAAAAAAGAATGAAAATATAACAAGCACCCACGATCACAGCACAACACCTAGGGGTCCTCAAATTAGGTGCGTCTAGTGACCTTGGTCGGCTAGCTCCATCCGTAGTCCCTAGCCCCTTAGCATCACCCACAATTGTTCAGGGCACATCAAGGGCAGGACATACCTAGGGAGCTTGTCTTGTCTATGGTTAGACTTGTCACCCTGACCCATTCACACGATTCCCTTTTGCACTCTGCCTTAATACCATTGCAATCAATTGTGGAAAGCACTGCACGAATGGCCATGAAAAGTGCATTGTCCTCATCATGCAAGTCCAATAGCTACCAGCTACCGGCTACCGATAGTGCAGTGTCCCTGTGTTCAATTCTGTTACGTCGTGCAGTCACAATGCAAAGGATATCGCATACACACCTTCACGTGTACTTATTCTCAACATGGACAACTTTGCTTCATCCCCACATTGTTATGAGAAACCAGCCCGCGGTCTTCTAACTACGTAATATCTAAGTATGCACGAGCACTCACATAATATCTGCACCAAAATATGTACACAGTTTGGGTCCTCAAGTGCAGGACAATACTCTCAGCTTGCTTAGAGTTTGACCTATTCCCCAAACTAATTAAACTATTTCTTGTGCACGATAGAGAAGACTAGCACTACCCCTAGGAGAGACCACCTATGAGAGGTCTTCAATTGTAGGTATTGAAGACTCCAACAAAAGAGTCGTTCGCTCTTCATCGACACTCAACTCTAGATTCCTATCCTTTATCATCCTGCAAGTCTGCCAAGAATCATCATGTGCAGAATCCCCAACAAACCACCACTTGTAATCCATCAGTGCAATCACCACAAAGAACAACCCTACCATCAACTCCAATAGC
Source organism: Lygodium microphyllum (assembly GCF_053477565.2). Lineage (NCBI taxonomy): Eukaryota > Viridiplantae > Streptophyta > Polypodiopsida > Schizaeales > Lygodiaceae > Lygodium > Lygodium microphyllum. The sequence goes on from NC_141154.1 coordinate 11,819,264, forward strand.
CCTACCACCAGCCACCTAGGCCACCAACATGCCCCCAATGACCTTCCTCCCCACTGCTACCAACAATCCTCCATGGAAACCACAGATGTCCTTGCCACCCACGTCTTCGGTGCATGCTAAAGACTGCTACCTACGATGGTGAGTGCCATGGGAATGGTACTCGTCTAGGAGGGGGGGTAATGTTAACCCTCAAACGAACAAAGGTGGAAAATCTAAAAAAGCTGAAGCAGAAGACAAGGCCAAGAAAAAAGTGAAACGGAAGTCGAAGGCACACCAAGAAAAATCTAGAAACACAAGAAGCACAGAAAATTCCTAAATAAGGGGAAAAGGCGCACAAGGAAAAGCACAAGTCAATACTTTTGTAAAAGAGTGCAAGTGCATCATGATTTAATTTAAGGAGCGCCGGGCTCTCACCCGTGCAGTTTGTAAATGTAGATGGGCGATGGAAAGGAAGCTAGGAAGATAGAAGGATAATGGGGAAAAGGGCCTACGCCACGGCTGGCCATGTAAAAAAGGAGATAAGGGGATGACCGCCCAAAAGGGATTTAGGGTTTTGTATATAAAGTTGAAAAGTGAATGAGAAGCTCATTCTTGTGTGTGGCCAAAAGTGGCTCTCCTCTTCTTCTTCTTCTTCTTCTTCTTGCTTGCTTGAGCTTGTGCTTGAGAGAGGGAGTGTGAGAGTGTGAGGGAGTGAGTGTGTGAGTGTGTGAGGGTGAGGGACCGCGGAGGAGAAGCTCTCCATCTTCTCCTCTCTTCTTCTCTTCTCTTCTCTTCTCTTCTCTTGTCTTGCTCACGGCTATGGAGCTTGGAGCCTGGAGCTTGAGGATGGACCTTGCTTGAAGCTTGCACTTGGATCGCGGAGTTACCAGAGTGCACGGGAGAGGAGGTAACTCGATCGGCATGGAGGTAAGCTCACTACACCCGTAGATATGGATGGCGTGCTGGCTATGTGAGAGGTAGCCATTAATGCTTGGCTTGGAATGCTTGAAACAATAAGCAGTCTGTGGGTCTTGGCAGTTGAGCAAAAGCTCACACATTTTGGTTCCATTTCCGAGACAAACGGATTCAAGTCTTGAGCGCTTGCACGCTTTGAATTGAGCATTGAAGTAGGGTTTTCCCCGAACCGATGCTTGAGGTAGATAGCTTGTAGGAAGTGAGGGAGTTTGAAGAGGTATTCAATCTCCTTAGCAAGTAGGTTTTTGTTATTTTGGACTTGGGAAAGCATGATGGAGTAGGGTAGGTATTTTTCTTATAATTTTTTCTAGCATTTAAGAAGGATAGGAGCAAAAAATGGGAGCAAACAGTATGGTTTTCTGTTACTATATAACAGGCTAAAACAGGGGAATAAGAGCACAGATTCAGATTTCTGGCTCGAAGAGTATGAGGGACTAACTTCTGAGGTCACAGCAGGCTGGGATGGGGCAATAAGAGGCCCAAGGAATCAAGAAATACCACATTTGACACCCTGCCTTCTGAGAAGAGAGTGAGCTTGAGAGCCAGGGAGAGAGCGAAAGAGAGAGAGCTGCGGGGAGATCGTTGACATGCTGATCGATTTGAGTGCCACACCGTTTCCAAGTATGCTAGGTGTTTCCCTCTGTTGCTTTGCATCTAATTAGACGGCACGGCACGATTCGGTGAAGTAGACGTCGGCCTAGAGGCATCACGTGCAACTCGCGGGCCGTCGGCCATGTAGTCGAACGAGTTTGTCCGAGTCCTAGAATAGGATTGCCCTATCTCTGGAGTCGGACCGTCCGACTCCAAAAATCGGACCTCTCCGAAAACCGTCCGGCTACAAAAATCGGACCACCCTTTTTTGACTGATCGGACACTCGCCCGGTCTGATTTTGAAAATCGGACACTCGAACCCTGGAAATTGGACACAAGGAATCGGACCACTCAAAATCGGACACCTGTCAAAATCGGACGTGACCAAAATCGGACCACTGGGCCGATTGGACCAACCCGAAATTTCGGACGTCCGATTCTGATAATGGAACTCTTGTGCATCAGCCTTGCCAATTTCTTCATGAACAACAATAACTTAACTACACATCATAGTGTCAAAATATCAAGGTTAGATAATACGTATCACAACTTGTGTGGCTTGACTAATAAATAAAGAGTAACATATTGCATGTGTGAGCACATGTATAGCATTGGTATAATAGGATACATTTGTCGTAGTTGTCCATTTCTGGTAAAATTAGCTCTAAGAATAATTCAAGAGTGCATACACTATATATATGGTTTGTATTGTGATACATATGACCTAATCCATGTCTTCAATGGTATTGGTATAGTTGGTTTGGATCGGGTATCAAGCAAGGTTTTATTTGCTATCTCTTTATAGATTTATCAACCTATTTAGGCACACTTAATAGCATAGACAAGCTGCTAAATCTATCTCAGTTCATATTTTGGATTTGCATGCTCATAGAGTTGAAGTAATTTTGATTGAA